>NC_134269.1:173419362-173641862 GCF_031893055.1 Leptodactylus fuscus | reverse complement strand
AATTGGTTACACTGCTGCAGTGTTCAGAACCATAAGCTATGAAAAGGCTGAGGCCCCACGTCGCGGAAACACAACTTTTTTTGTTGCAGATTTTGTTGCTTTTTTTTTTGGAGCCAAAGCCAGGTGTGGAATAAGCAGAAGAGAGAAGTATAAGAACTTCCTATATATTTTCCATTCCTTTTGAAGACATTATTGACTTTGGCTTAAAAAAACGCAACAAAATAAGCTGCGTTTCCGCAATGTAGGGCTTCAGCCTAAAAATCTTTGACTTTTCATTGGTTTTTGTTGTCGTCTGTCATCAGATATCACCCGCAGCAGTCTAACCAATTACAGAGGTTCGCGCTACTATGTCTGTATATATATCAGTACATATAAATTCTGGATCGAGTTGGCCGTTCACATTTCTTAGTAATATGTACCAATAAACTGTGAGTGACTATTTTTAAGCAGACGGTTGTGTATGGACACTTGTACAACAATTGTATTTATTGCCAGGAATGCTAAGCAAAACCAATCTAGAAAGTTCTAGTGCAGCACGGCGCAGCTCTGGACTCCTGGGTTCGAAACCATCCAAGGACATCATCTGCAAGGAGGTTGTATGTTCTCCCCATGTTTCTGTAGGTTTTCCTCCGGGTACTCTGATTTCTTCTCACACTGCAAAGACATACTGATAGGGAATTTAGATTGTGAGTCCTATATAGGGCTGTGGAATATGACGGTGCTATACAAGTAAGTGAAAATAATAGACTGTCACCTTGTCAGATAGCAGCGCGTGTTTTTCTCATAGAGACGGACATGTGATGTGACTGTATTGGAAACAAAGGGGAACACAGTAAGAATGTTTGGTCGGCAAAATTTTCCCAGAGGCTGTCACGAATAAATCATTAACAAATTGTCGTGGTTTTCTAATTTAACCAAAAATACAGAAGGTCAATATTATTTTTGGTCTATTTACTATAATCGCCGTAGTGCTAAAAACTAAGGAAACAATAAACAGCGGCACTGTGTGCGGTCCGTCTGAATCTATCTGCATTTACTACAAACAGGGCTCAGGGTTCAATCACAGCCCATGAGAAAAGTCTGTCTACTGTACGCGACGTGGATAACAAATATGGCAGACATTACCAGCTCTCAGCTCGTGTAGTAGGATCCTCTACTGGTAGTGCTTTCTGCTAAGATACAACATGTACCAGATGTAGAAAGAAAACAGTCAAATGTGTATTTGTTTCATTTTATATACAATTTTGCTCCTCCTATTTGGAAACCTCAATCCGGTCCTGAGATTATTTTAAGACCTCGACTGCAGAATATATTCATGGCATGTTTGTTATATTTTCTATACTGTAGTGGCAATATATATGTTTGTATGTGAATATACTGTGTATATATATATATATATATATATATATATATATATATATGATCATAAACTACAGAAAACATTTGTTACTGTGATATATTATTGAGCTTTAAGGCTCAAAGATATAGTAGATATTACTGTATCCTCTGCTTCAGCTTATCTTCTTATATTTTTCCATTTACTTCTTTGAAACATTCCAAAAGATATGATACAGCCTTCAACAATGCAATTTCCAGTGTCTGATTGATATATATATATATATATATATATATATATATATATGAATGTTTAATAAATATATATATATATATGTTAAAATATATAAATGTATAATGTATAAAAAAGTTTTTATATATATATATATATATATATATATATATATATATATATTTATATATAGTGTGTAATATATAAATATGTATAAAAGTGTATATTGTCTCTTACATTTAATTCACTCATGACATATGGACTTTCTCCGGTTCATTTTGTACATGTATTTTTTTCTATATTTTAATCTAAACATATTAGACTTTGAACAGTTTTAGTTTCAAATGACACGTTTTATTATCAAAAACTGCAGGTATTGTTATAGTCATCAGACAGGTATGAGAGCTGAGGTTTATAACACTTTATATTTTGCAAACATGGACACCTTGCTTAGATTACCTCTAGAGATGAGCGAACGCTATTCGAAACAGATGTTTCAAATAGCAAGCTCCCATAGAAATGAATGGAAGCGGCCAGCACGCAGAATTTGCTGGTGGCCGGCCGCTTGACCCCACACGTGCTGGCTATGTCCATTCATTTCTATGGGAGCATTGCATTCGACATGGCTGTTTCGAATAGTGTTCGCTCATCTCTAATTACCTCCAAACACCCCCATAGACATCCCACGATATTATCCCTTCAGGGATATAACTTGAAGTTCCTGGGCTCCTAAGTAAAATTTATAATGGGGCTCCTCACGTCCTCATGTACCATGTTATCTAGAATACTGGTGCCTTCTTATGTTGCAGAGAGACCTTTAGGCACCCTGAGGATTGCTACATCTTCACCATTGATGTGCCCCTGTTTCATGAGTCTGGAGTGTCCTTTTGCTTTTTTCGGATCCAATGTTTAACATAAATGGACATGTATATCATGCAGAGTGGACCATATTGTTAATAGTAATTTAATATAAAATGAACATTTCCCAATGACTGAGCTACCTTCACATTTCCTTTGAGTCAATCAAAAACTTGATCAAAAATTGTTGGACAAAAGTGTGGACAGAACCCAAATGACAAACCTATTAGTCCGCAGGAAGCCTTTATAGGAGCTTGTCAGGAATAATGTAACTTACAGTTCACTAATAAGACGTTGTATCTGATGGAAAGTCTTATTGCTGCTCACATGGCAGAGCTAAAGACTAGAAAAAAGCAAATACTCACAAATACGAGCAGTGGTAAGGTGACCTTCACTACAGTCCATGTCATGTACCTCCCTAGTTGGCCTAGTAATACGTTATGGGAGTATAACTACTTGAAGATGCATATCTCTATTCGCAATAAGTAAAAAAGGTCAAAGGTTGATATATTATTGGAATTCCTTCTTCTTTGCTTATTTGCTCACAAAGTAAAGTTCTATAATGTAAAGATTTATTTAATAAAATGAAATGTAAGTTGCTTTATTTGTGTTTATTATTGTACTTCTTCCAGTTTTTTATCCTTTGAAGTCTGAATTGTAGCATGTTTTAGTATATTTGACACTTACACACTGCACCAAATTTATGCTGACAATGCACTATTTTTGTAGTGCTTTGCCCCTATTGCAAAGCTATTTTGCCAATTAGGCGTGGCTTAGATGGCACCTTGGGCTTATGCATGAGTATGATGTTTATGATGGCTCTAACAGCCATAAGCAGATGCACAGGTCAGTTTTTTTGATGGACCAGTATCATCCATTTTGCGTCAGTGAAATGATATGGATGAATTTCATTGGCCTGTTGTTTTTTGACCCAAACCACCAATCCATTTATAAAAGGATGTAAACCAGTCACCAGTCTGTGTTACATTAGTTAAAAAAGGATGCATTGTTTTCTATTAGATCCCCTAACACAAAGCATGTAAGAATTTTTGGAGGACATTAAAAATTGTCAAAAAAAAAAACAAAAACAGATGTCTCTTTCAGTGTAGTGTGAATAAGCCCTTAGGCTTGGTGCATTCTTTGACTTTTTAAAAAAGTTGCACAATTTTTGTGTAAGCATATCCCACTTCTAACTTCTAAAAATCCTTAGTGGAGGATTATGAACCAGCATGAGACATATTGGACAAGTATTATTATTATATTCTTTATTATTGAAAAATTAAACTTTACAATAGTACATGGTATAAGGGAGCCTTCAAACGGAGTAAATGCGCGTGTATTTTTGCAAAATACACGTGTAAAAATAAGACTCCCATTGACTTCAATGATATTTTTTACATGCCTGTACATGCCTTTATTTTTACACATGCATGTGTAAAAATATGCCTGTAAAATTACGCTTGTTAAATGTAATTGAAGTCAATAGGAGTCTTATTTTTACACATGTATTTTTACACATGTAATTTGCAAAAATACACGCGCTTTTACTCCATATGAAGGCTCCTGGTCTAGTAGATGATAAAGTTATTTACATCTGAAATTAGTCTTACTGAAAAACAATGAATTCCTTCTCATATATATACTGTATGTATATATATATATATATATATATATATATATATATATATATATATATATATATTACACCCAGTATTTGTCTCACTTACTTATATGCCATATTCTGATACAGATATCACTACTCACCAGGACGATGCACAATCTAAACTGTGCAAACATGGGGAGAACATGCAAACTCCATGCGGGTGTTGTGTGTATATATATATATATATATATATATATATATATATATATAGCTATTATCTGTAACATGTACAGCGTTTACTCTAATACATTGTCTAGTTCACCAGTATCATTCCATAAGCTGTCTCTTTCCCACTATCACTCCATCAGCTGTCTCTTACCCCAGTATCACTCCATTAGTTCTCTTCTCTCCTCTTTCTTCTTTTGTCTTCACCTTTTCAATCACAACAGGTGTTTCAATGAGGACATTGAGGCATCTCCAGCCACCAAGGCATCCACTTATCAAGCAACATGTGTTCTACAAACAAAACAGCAAAAGAATCAAAGCCTGGGTGGACAGAACAAGGCAACACATAAACATCACCACTCTTATCTAGTAACAACAACTACAGCTAATCTGTCACAGACATGTTATGTTGCCAATGACAGAGATGACTAATCTATCATCATCTGGATTATAAATACATGGAATATAGAAATAACTAAACCAAAAAAATATACACAGTATCTATCTCTATCTATCTATCTATCTATCTATCTATCTATCTATCTATCCATCCATCCATCCATCCATCCATCCATCTATCTATCTATCTATCTAGTATATAATATTAAATGCTAATCTCACTTCACAAACGTCTTATATGTTAAAATTCTTTATAAAATTGCCATAGCATCAGTTATAAGACCTGGTTGTCCAATTGGTGAGAGATGAGTGTCTGCCAGATACTGCAGAGCAATAAGATCTGACAAATACAATCCAATCCAATATCACAGTAGACTGCGGCACCTGCCATTGGCTATATATATATATATATATATATATATATATATATATATATATTGCCTATGGATTAAATCACTGGCAGATCTAAAGCTAGCAATAGAATGATACATAGACAAGTATAGTATCTGAGCTATTGGAATAGCAATTCTATGGAAGTAGTTAAATTCTAGATATTTGGTAGATACTTTTGCATAGTTGAAATGATAACAATTTGTCAGTCTGATGATTTTCAATGGCTGTTGTGAGTACCAGTCAGTTGTAAGTAGTATACGGAGTATATACTCTCAGTATGAGCATTGTCATTGACTCCCTTTGTACTGCCTAGCTTCTATTGAAAGCAGTGTGTACATAAGTTGAGCTGTACAAATAAAGCTCTCAGTGCAACAAGTAGTTAATACTTTAGCAGAGAAATATTTTAGGGGGAAAACTTCAGATTTTCAAATGTGCGGATCTGTAAAAAACTGTTGTTTTTGTTAGTGCAAACAGCGCAGGCAGGAAACTAAACATTATGAAGGGTAAAGATGATTTTGATGCTTATCTTTTTTATTTGGTCATTAAAGTCAGTGCAAAATCCAAAGCCCATAAAGTGAAGTCAGAGACTGCAGTGAAGGTTGCTCTCTAAGTTTCATAGATGGCATTTGTGACATTGAATCAACCACTAATCAAGTTTGTCATGCCAGGAGGATCTTGCAGGTGTAACATTCAATACATCAAATGCTAAACAGAACCTGTTTTATAAGAAGAAGCCTTTGTCCCATATGTTTTGCAATCCTTTGTATACATCTATAAAGTTTTACTGGTTAAGGTAGGAGTGCATTTTGTACTTTTCAATATTCTTATCATTCTGCATATTATCAATTCTGTATTCAGGACATTTACCTGTAGCAGGTCTACTATGAAATGTTAGTATATATTTTTTTAGATAAGTAGTAAAAAAAAAATAAAAAAAATCTTCCATTCATTTAAAAGATAAACACTCATAAATTTGAACTGGGCTGATAGGCTGCCAGCATTCCAAAAAAGGATATCACTTCATCTCCAGCCAGTCAGTGACAGCGGGGCGGAGCATATTCAAAAAGCTGCCTCCTAACAGGTGTATATATATGGGGAGAGGAAGGGCACACATCCTTACACCTGTTGAGGGCTGAAGCATACACAGGTGCACTTAGCTCTCTGACCTTCAAACTTTAGATCATGAGTGCTTTTGATCCACAGACACATTCTCCACCACGCTGTGGACCACAATTTCCAAATATTGGACAAGAACCTCCAGAGATGAATATCTACTGCGATAGCATCTTCCACCCACAGACTATGCCAAGTCCTCAGCGACCTTCAAACTTTGAGACTGGAGATTACAGCACAACTTCAAATCCTTACTTGTGGCTGAATGGACCATCTATAACACCACCACCGTACCTTCCAGGATCTAACACCAGCCACTTCATGCCTCAGTCCTATGGGATGCAAAGGCAGCTCTTGCCTAACATGCATGGCTTAGGAGGTTCTGAACTAGGTTGGCTTCCAATTCCTTCCCAAGAAGAACTCATGAAATTGGTGAGACCTCCTTACTCTTACTCTGCACTGATAGCCATGGCAATTCATGGTGCTCCAGACAAAAGACTTACACTCAGTCAGATCTACCAATATGTTGCTGACAACTTTCCATTCTACAACAAAAGCAAGGCTGGGTGGCAAAATTCAATCCGACATAACTTGTCTCTTAATGATTGCTTTAAAAAAGTTCCCCGGGACGAGGATGATCCAGGTAAATGAGATTTTATATATTTTAACATAAACATTATGGATATTTTACATGAGTTATAGGATAGAAACTTACCGCTGCTTACATCTAATCCATCAAAATGCAAGGTGTGCTATGTAATGTGCTTCAGAGGAAGGAATGAGGAATATGAGGGCTGATGAGTAGACTGATACACTTTGTACTTTGTAGCCGTACTAGTAGATTTTTACAAGGTTTGATTCCTTCCTCTGAGTCTCATACTTAGCCTGATCTATCTATCTATCTATCTATCTATCTATCTATCTATCTATCTATCTATCTGTGACTGTATAGTTAGAAGAATTCCTATGTCACCTTCTACACAACGTATAAGAATACTAAACGGGCTATTCTGTCTTTCTAGGTAAAGGAAATTACTGGACACTAGATCCAAACTGTGAGAAAATGTTTGACAATGGAAACTTCCGCAGAAAGAGAAAGAGAAAGTCTGACAACAACGGACAGCTATCATCTGAGAAATCCGAGGGCAGTCCACTGTCTGACAGCCCAAAGAGTGGTGAACATCAAGACATGTTGGAGAGCTCCTCACCAGGAGCAGATGATTCATCTCAGAAAAGATTATCTCCACCCGCTTTAACTCCATGCCTTAACAACTTTCTCTCTAGCATGACTGCTTATGTGAACAGTGCCAACTCAGTGAGTAGGCCACTTGGACTCAATAATGAAACATCTGACAAAATCGGACAGAACATGACAGGTTTTAACTCCTATTCTCCTCTGTCAAACTTAGCCAGTCATGGTGGGTCCGAGTGGTCCAGCACACTACCATCAAATCCCTTTGGCTATGGCAATTCAGTCCTGAACCAGTTCAACTCCCATTTCTATAACAGTATAGGGACCAATAGCACCCTGTACTCCAGAGAAGGCACAGAAGTATGATCTATGATAGCACCAGCTCAACGGAACCACTGTATCTTATAGAAATTGTGTTGTAAAATTTCTGTAAGAATGTATGACTATTCTCTGTAAATAACACATCTTTGGTGTAACCTCCATTGCACCCTCATAACTTTCTATATAATTTAACAGAAAATAAGGTCTTCATCCTATAAAACCTGTTCCCTTCCCCTGGATACTGCCATATAATACGCTGCCTTTTGCATTATGTGTAGAAATGTTATAGTTTCGTAAAATGCACCCGCACAAGGATATGATGGAGTGAGCTCATGTCACTGCCAGACTGGACTTCATTGTAGAAATGTTTGCATAAAGATCAATAGGTTGTATAAATGTTTACTATTGGGGATGTGTCTGTTCAATGGGGGCTAATGTGATGGGATGCAATGTAAGACTGCCATGACTTTTTACAGTTGACTTCACTGTGTGGGTAAACTTGGGTTATTTTGTAATAAAAATATAAAATGAGAACCCTTTTGTATGT
The DNA here is from genome assembly GCF_031893055.1 of Leptodactylus fuscus. Lineage (NCBI taxonomy): Eukaryota > Metazoa > Chordata > Amphibia > Anura > Leptodactylidae > Leptodactylus > Leptodactylus fuscus. Next base: position 173,633,644 of record NC_134269.1, on the reverse strand, counting down.
TGTGGCTTATTTTAATTAGAAAATACAGGGAATAAGGTGACTCAAAGCCATGTTTAGACCATAATAAACCAGAGTGACATCTGCTAGTACAGCAGGGACTGGTATGGGCTAGAGGCAAGTGGGAAAAAGAATGTAGTTGTAAATTACTATACAGAACTGGGAATTTGTGGGTTCATGTATGAGTTACTATGAATAAATATATATATATATATATATATATATATATATATATAGTGTATTACATTAGCCCAGAGGACAACAAGATAAAGTCATTAAAGTGTTTTTCCCATACACATTAGTGTGGACTCTGTTGTCTAAGACCACATACAAGTAGAGAATGGCTTTTGTTATATTGAGTTCCATTCCAGACTCCGTCATTCATAAGTACATGGTATTGGTTTCTTACACAAAGTCTCTGTTACCAATCCAGTGTCTAAAATGTCTATTGCAAAAGTAGCCTGACTCTTATCTCAAACATTGAGCTTAAGTTAAAGGCAAGTCACCTCAGGGTAAGCCATATGAAGAAGACATAAAAATTATACAAGCAAAACATGTCCGAGATCCAAGAGATATGACCCTTGAATGATTTTCATTATGCATTAAGGTCAATGTTATCTTGCGCTTATTATATCAGATGGAGCTTTGTTATAATAACTGATTTATACATTAACCAAGGTGAATAATTCATCGGAGGGCTCAGAGTTATTTTGTGTTAGTTTATTTCGGTAGAATTCCACCATGCTATTGATATCTCCATGCATATACAGAAAAAGCTAGGCTATACAGCAGTACTATGGCAATTCAAGGGTAAAAATGGAATATTCCCTTGATAGAATTGTTGTCCTTCACAATAGCTATGGGTTCACTTACCATAGTCCAAAGTCATTGGTCTGTCTTGGTCCTTTCACAGACTACATCTTAAACCTCTGCTTAGGTGATCTATCTCAATCTACTGTGTCTGTTGTATGTATATGTAGCAATATATGTATATATGGTATCTAGTCTATATAGTTATACCACTGATGGCACCTGTTTTGTCCCACCATTGTGTCCCCTATAACAATGTACACCTCCATCACGCCTCCTTTGCACCCAGACATATGTAATAAAGCCCCCACAGGTAATATTGACCCATTTATCCCCCCCCTCATGTACCTCTATACAATTCACTGGTATGCTCTGACTTCACTCTTCTTTGCACAGCATGTCTAGCAGTATTTTCATCTTGGTTCCTCCTCCAGTCTCTCCCACTACAGCACCCAAGAGAACTTGTGACACCAGAGACCAGGGGACAGAGGAGGAGGAACCAAGACACACAATGCCATACGCCACAGTGCTATGTAAGAAAGGACTAGTTTACATTAGAGTACAGAAAGACTCAGCATGGTGTGGGGGCCCTTAGGGCTTTAGTCACAGATGGGACAGCTTGAGGTCAATCTATGGTTCTTACACCGTGCGTCTCTGCAGTCTTTGTCCACCACTGTAATATAAATCTAACCCAATCATTTTAGGTCAAAAACATTGTATAATATAGAGTATAAGGGCGCAAAAACATTGTATAATATATAGTATAATGTGGCAAAAACATAGTATAATGGGGCAAAAACATTGTATGATATATAGTATAATGGGGCAAAAACATTGTATAATACAGAGTATAATGGGGCAAAAACATTGTATAATACAGAGTATAATGGGGCAAAAACATTGTATAATATAGAGTATAATGGGGCAAAAACATTGTTTAATATAGTATAATGGGGCAAAAACATTATATAATATATAGTATAATGGGGAAAAAACATTGTATAATATATAGTATAATGGGGAAAAAACATTGTATAATATATAGTATAATGAGGCAAAAACATTGTATAATATATAGTATAATGGGGAAAAACATTGTATAATATATAGTATAATGAGGCAAAAACATTGTATAATATAGAGTATAATGGGGCAAAAACATTGTATATATTTATTATTTATATTTTAAGCCGATGGCTGGTCAGGTAATGGAGGGGGTGTACATCCCCCCAGACTACTAAGGTGGGTGAGATGAGAAAACTACAGGAATGTTTGTTCTCAGCAGTCAACTTTCATCTGCTGAGCATTTTGGTTTTACTTAGAGGAGTCTAGTGGACGGTCCCATCAGCGACTGCCATTTTCTCTGCATAACCTTTCTTAGCGATGGCTGTTGGTGAGTAAGACCACTAATAGGACCCCTAAGCCCAGAATAAGCTGGAGTTTCAGTGAATAGGTAACTGATTCTACTGGATCTTTTCCCACAAATCTAAAATGTAGAAGAGGTTTTCAGCTCACAGCACTCACAACTCTTATTCCTCATCTTTGTGAATGGCAGAAAAATACTAAAACCCCCAAATGATAATATGTCTTTATAGTGGATACCATGGATTAAAGGCCCAATAGCTCAGATGCTGACGTGCTTCCAACCAAAGTTCTTCCTCATAGCAAGCAAAGAGAAATCACTTTATCTTCTTGGAGTACTGAAGCACTGGTACCTAAAGTAGCCCCAACATATGGTCCCTGTGCCCATGAATCTACATCAGAGGTTCCCAAACTTTTTTTTCTCGTAGACCACTTTCAAAATATTACTGGTTTCAGTGGACCCCCTGCTGCTATATTTCTACCATATTCCCAAAACTCATCAAAAAATGTGAAGATTAGATCTAACGATGGTTCCGTCGAGTCTCCCGTGGACCCCTGGAGGTCCACCTGGACCACTTTAACTGATCTACAATTACCATTGAATTCAAGGACACATTTGAATGTACTATCTGCTGCCCAGAATAGTGGAATAGCACCTGAAAGTACCTATCTGTGTCACCTGCGGGGCCCATCAGTACCATAGGGCCTGGTGCTGATGCACAGTTTGCCTTGTGGTTAAAGCAGCTCTGGTTTTTGTTATACCTGTACATGAGCAAATTCTGGTCTATCTGAAGCCCAGACAGCTTGTCAGTGTGACAGGTTCCCTGCTGTAAGATCATCTTTCTCTATGCAGCTTATTCATATGTGGTGGATATTTTAAGTCTGCATTCTGCCCCTCATTCTATCAGTTGCCCGTTTTATCAAGTCATGTATAAGTCTCAGTGTTCCCTATGTCTAACCTATGTCAGCTCCCCCCCATTATCAGCAAAGAACAAGTCTCAAATCCATGATGCCTTACCAGTGAGCATTAAGTCACCCGAGCCATCAAGAAAGTGCCCATGACCAAGGTCCAAATTTTTTTTTACGGAGCATTTCATAAATTTTGGTTTCTGATGACCCCAGTTCTTAATCCCTTACTAAATCCTGTTTCATCCACACACTGGCTGTTAGATCAATAGGACGTTTGACAGCCAGAAAAACTGGTTAACCTTTTGAGTGACGTGAAAGGGGTATTTCTAAGATTAATACTGCTGGGGATTCATGAACCCAATGCACATCATTGTCTAAGGTTTGTCTCAAAAGTCCCACAAATAAAACCCATTCTCGTATATAGTGACAAGCACATAGCCCATACATCCGCAGCTCAATGTTGTTTTAAGAGTACCAGCAGATAGTTTTGACTCTACATAGTGGCATAGTGGTCAGTCTGCATTTTTTATTTGACGTTAACACTTTCATTGTTCTGTTTGGTGAGTCTTCATTGATCTTTGCATTTCGAGTATTGTATACAGTAAATTTTTCACCGTACAGGGGTGTACAAATGGCATACATTTCTGAAGTCACCATATATGCTAGTTCTTCAAACAATAAAGAAAAATGCCATTTTTAATACAGTTTTCACCATCTCACCCTATTGTGTTAAATTATATAGAGGTGTAGAAGAGGACTTCTGAATATCGATACTGAACAACCATGGGCGCATCTTCTTGCGATGGCCTCGGGCAAAGACGTTTCTTTTATCAGTCACTACATAAGGCTAAAAACTAATGGCAGATTATCCCTAATTCTACAAAATTTCCTTCAAATTTTGGGCCACATGGTGGCTCAGTGGTTAGCACTGCAGCCTTGCAGCACTGGAGTCCTGGTGTTCAAATTCCACCAAGGGCAGAAAACCATCTGCAAGGAGTTTGTATGTTCTCCCCGCGTTTCCATGGATTTCCATCCCATATTCCAAAGACATACTGATAGGGAAAAATTGTACATTGTGAGCTCTATGTGGGGCTCACAATCTACATAAAAAAAAAAAAAAAAATTCCTCAATTTCCACCTTTTCTAAGGTGGAATTGTTAGTGGAACTAGTCATTGAAGAGATCAATGGAATACCATCTTCGATCCAGAAAGGCCTCACAACTTGGAGCCATCAAGGAGCTGTTAGACATGTGAGATATTATTATAGAACCTGATGACAAGTAGGGTAATGTTGTATTATGGCCGGCCCGTATGTATGAAAGGGTGGCCTTGCGACAACGTGTTATAAGAAGCTGACCTATAATCTCCTGCAGAAATGTACATCTGAACTATCTTCTATCCTGGTGGTTGAAGCTGGTGTGATCACGGATAAACAGCTTACGGCTTGGAGGCGACACATGGGTTTGTGATGTCTGATATTGATCCTGACCTCGGTAGGTTTTTGGTTACACTTCTTATGTTCGCACATACAATTTTTTTTCTGTTTGGGGAATTTTTCTACCTGCAGCTTCAGGGCACCGCTATGGGGGTGGCGTGTGCGCCCTTGTATGCGAATATGCTCCTGGTGCTGTGGGAGAGACAACTTCTTCACTGAGCCCACATCACAGATTGAAACGTTCCAATTTTCGGAATGATGATGATATCATTATAATCTGGCAGGGCTCGGTGTAGGAACTAAGGTCATAATCCTGAATAATACTTGGAAAGTCCACCTCATAGTATGACTGATAGCAACTTTCTGGATGTTAAATTGCAGATCTTACTGATGGTAGTATCCGGATTTATTCTGAAAACAAAGACTAATTCCTTACTCCGCTCAACCTCAACACACCGCATTGGCCTCATCAGGGGAATCCTGACTGGTCAAATCTTGAGGATCCGCCGGATTTGTTCTACAACAATAGTTGAGCATTTGGCAAAAGATCTTGGTCATCGCTTTTGGCAGAAGTGCTACCATGAAGACTGGAGGGGGCTACACACAAGTTTGACCAACCATCATGACTCCTTGAAACCCAAACCTGTATCTGGCAGCTCCAATCAACAGTTAAGGCTTATTACCTCCTTTAACTGTAGATACCATGAGTTATGCCGTGCCCTTAATATAATAAATTCTGATGCATTCTGACTTGCGACCATATTTTGAAATGCCATGTGTGAGCCCATCCCTCTATTGCATATAGAAGATCAAAAAAATTCTTCGGGACCTCCTTTTACAGAGTCACTTTGAGGGTAATAGGATTGGCAAATCCATCTTGTATTTGTACCTTTTGGGTGTTTTAATGATTGTTTTTATTTCTAGTAGACAGATCGGGGACTTCATATTTGCATATGATTTGGTGGTATGGCAGATGTATATACTCTTTCTTGGGCTATATGGACTTAATCGTTTTTATGGATCATATACGGGGTGGGCTATAAGTATGGATGCACCCAGATAAATTGGAAGTTGTTGCTGATATCACCTTATTGTTTGTGGGAAGAATATGCAAATCTGTCTCCCAAGATGTAAACAGGGAGACAGTGCCTCTGTTATGCCGCCCTCTATGGGAAGCACCCTGAACATCATGCCCGACTTTCCCAGAAGTCTTTACTGCATAATGCGGGATTATAACCAAATCAATTTTTCAGCTACGGACGGCATATTCTTCCCATGTTCCCTTGCAGTGGAGCAACTATGGCTGTATAAGTCTCCACACACCTGAAAAGGTGGTCTCTCCCTAAGGATGGATGTTATCACCATAATCTTATCGTTGTGGCATATTAGTACATGAGAGAGGGGAAACATTTGAGGCCGGTGATGCCAATGGTGGTCATCCACAAAGCCACCATTTTGGATTCAACTTTACTTTTTTCAATGGGAAGGGGGTCAAATGTCCCCCCCCCACCCCTCACATGTACTAATATGTCACAAACGGTAAGGTGATATCAGCAACCACTTCCTGGTTCCACTTCTATCTGAGTGTATCCATACTTATGGCCCACCCGGTAGATTTGTCTCATCACTGTGGCACTTTATTTCCATGTGATTTATATTTATTTTTCTATTCTGTATCTCATCATAATTTTGTGTTCAATTTCAACATTGTTGGTCGTATGTATTTATATAATGTGTATTTTTGTATACTGCTATAGGGTCATATGTTATAATTGGCAGATTATATATAGTATGTGATATTTACTTAATACGTTATCACTGTGCGCCACTGTTCACTTTTTTATTCTATTTTTTATTCACACACGACAGTCACTGCGCACTTATCACTTATCATTTGCACTTGTTTTTGTTTATATTTTTTCTAAATGAAACCTTTACATATGTGTTTTTTATGTACTGTAAGGGCCAGTTCACATGGGGTTCCGCGTGTACACATTACGTTGCGGCTTTCCGCTCCGTATTTGACCCAAATGAATGGGCCTAGTCCGGAGGGTGGTGTCGTGAGGCGGACGTCCGCCTGAAGAAAGGACAGCTCGCTCCTTTTTTCCGCAAGTGGGAACAAACCACTCGCGGAAAAAGGAAATGAACGGCTCTCATTGACTTCAATGGGAGGTGGGTTTTTTAGCAGGATTTTGACACAGATTCCGCGTCAAAATCCTGACCATTTTGCCCCGTGTGAACTAGCCCTTATTTTTATTTTTTTTAAATGTAGATTGTGAGCCCCACATAGAGCTCACAATGTACATTTTTCCCTATCATTATGTCTTTTTCGGAATATGGGATGGAAATCCATGCAAACACAGGGAGAACATACAAACTCCTTGCAGATGGTTTTATGCCCTTGGTGGGATTTGAACACCAGGACTCCAGCGCTGCAAGGCTGCAGTGCTAACCACTGAGCCACCATGTGGTCCCAACTAGCCCTAATTTGTCATATTATCATCATTTTCCTGTTCTTCTTTTATATGATACCCAAGGGATACTATATTATATGACTTTTTTTACATTAAGGCTGTTTCTGGGAATTCTTGCATATTCCGTAGGTTTTATACTTAATTTCTTACCTGACTTGTTTTAGGTGCCTCTCCCTTGGTAATAATGCCTTACGCTTGAGTGGCATCATCCCCTTCTTTGACACACCTGGCGATAGCCTTTTTGCGCTGTTAGTGCCCTATATCACTGGCCCCTTTGTTCCTCCCCCTTCAGGCGAGGCGACACACCCATTGGTGATGCATTTGGCGCTCATCTTCTAATATTCGAGTGTCTCCTGTAGTTACCATGCATCCATGTTTACTATCCTACCATTGAAGCCACTCTGGAGACTTCACTTATGTAATTTCCGGTGGTGGCGATGACGCCACTTTCGGTCACCGCTTTCTCATAATTATTGCCTTCACCTGTTTTTGTGTATTATGTGTATAACTATGTTTTTTTATTGGACCTGATACCCTTTATAATGTTGCACTTTACATCACTGGATCATTACCCCAGATGAGGCCATTTGGGTAAAATGCGTGTGGGGAGCAACCAATTTTTTTTTTTTAATATATAGATTGTGAGCCCCACAATATACATTTTTTTCCCTATCAGTATGTCTTTTTTGGAATATGGGATGGAAATCCATGCAAACACGGGGAGAACATACAAACTCCTTGCAGATGGTTTTTTTGTCCTTGGTGGGATTTGAACACCAGGAGTCCAGCGCTGCAAGGCTGCAGTGCTAACCACTGAGCAACCATGTGGCCCCCATGTCCAACTTTTTTGGTCAGTATGGGGAGTTTTTATACAACACTTATTTGATTGCTGATCTTTGTCTTCCCTCCTCTTACTATATTGTATATTTAGGCCATTGACAAATTGCTGTATGTACTTTGTTTACTAATGGAGTTAGTTGGCAGCTTGGCCTTAGCCATATGCATGTTATTTATAGTCATTCGTCATGACCTTTCTTGATGGCTATTTTTTTGTGGTTATGTCTGATCCTTTCTTTCGTTCTGTATGTTTTATTTCATCAATAAATAAATGTGTTTTATATTTATTGCCGCTACTGTTGTCAGTTGTTTTGTTATTGTATTATTGCAATAAATAGCAGCCAATTAAAAAAAGAATTTTGCCCCCCCAGTCATATACTTAGTGGGACAACATAAAAAAAGGGGTCATGGCAAAAATGAGTTACCATATTCTATGAGGGTGATATACTGTAGGAGGGCAAGAATGGGGGTCATGTAATGTGTTGGGGCCAAAAAAAAAGGGGGTCGTGTACTACATGGGGGCCAAATATGGGGATTTTTTGATCTGCAATTGGAGGGGCATGTCCTACAGTTTAAATTAGGGGGAACCCATGACTCCATCAAAGATAGCTGGATTGAGTATCTTTTTTTTGCGAGGGCAGGGCACCTTTCTATAGTTCCCCTCAGGCAGTAGAGAAGCTAGGTTCATTCCTGTTGATAACCTTTTATTAGAACCACTTTAACACACAGTGGGGGAAATGTATGAAGTTATCTATCCCAGTTTTCTGGAATTGATGGGTATTCATGTGGGGTATCTTTGGTGCACAGATGTCTTACTTTTTTATGGCTGACATTTATTTTAACTCATCGGAGTTAGGGACAATCAAATTGCATTCACCTCTAGGGGAACCAGGGCCAAGTGGATGGTACTTTGGAGAAGGCAATGATGGCTGAATGCAGGCACCCAGAGAAACTTATCTTATGGATAGACATGCTGATTGTTCTTTTAAGAGAAGTGAGTCAACCTGCCCTTGCCAGTGCACTGTAGCTATTGCCTTCAGTGTAGCTGATAAAAAAAAACACCATGAAGACCTCATTCAACTTCAGTATGACAATGAGTCAGGAGTAGAGAAAAGATCTACCTGTGGTCCATCCACTAATGGAGACAGTCAGTTCTTTGATAGCTATTATAGAGCCCAGTGACTTTATGGCTATGCTTGATCTGAAGATATTTACTTCCACGTCCCTATTTATTCACTTCATATAAGATATTTGAGAGTTGCAGTCTACCTTGAGGGTTCTCTGCATCACCAGTTCACGCACTTCTCTTTGGGATATCCAGACCCCCCCCCCCTCTCCATATCTTCACAAAAAGTAGTGTCAACTATAGTGACAGATCAAATCAAATCAAATAGGCTTTATTGGCACGTCCGAATAGATATTTGGCATTGCCAAAGCTAGTAAAGTGGGTGGGGGGGGGAGTTGGAGTCGAGCGGGAGAGTATGGGGGGGTGGGGGTTGTGGCTGATTTGGAGTATAACAGTCCGTGGAGTCTCATCTTCCTCTTAGTTGGTGACCGCTATATGGGGAGGTGGGGTGAAGGGGGTGGTTTGGGGTATAACAGTCCGTGGAGTCTCATCTTCCTCTTGTTTGGTGACAGCTGGACACGTATTGGGCAGTGATCTCCACAGTAGCCTTTTCTTCTCCCAGTAGGATGTAGAGTTTCCTCTTCTCGTCTGCAGATATGAAGTCTGGGATGTGGGCAGAGAGTCTTTGGTAGTAGACGGCCCTCACAGCTGAGTATTTGGTGCAGTGTAGCAGGAAGTGGGTCTCGTCTTCTAGGGCCCCCTGGTCACAGTGCTGGCACAGTCTGTTCTCCCGTGGCTTGTACGTCTGCCTGTGTCGCCCCGTCTCCATCTCCAGGTTGTGGGCGCTCAGTCTGTACCGGCTCAGGGTCTGTCTGTGTTTGGGGTGGCGTATTCTCTCCAGGTAGGTGGCCATGGTGTAGTCCCTTTGATTTCAGAATTTAAGGCTTCTCTACTGTTCCTTATCTAGAATAACTCAAAGACCTCATCTGAAGTGTGTCTTCACCAAATCTAGTCTGGATAATAAATTGGAAGAAGTCATTCAACATAGAGCCCCGGTATTCTCAGAACATTACTCTCTCTTCCACAAGACGGAAGAGAAAGAAGAAAGGCTGCTGTAAGATTTCTTTCTGGACCATATTAAAATAAAACTCTTATGAGGGTTTTGGGACTCATGGCTGCAGATACGATTCGTTGGGCTCTTTGGAATCTCTTACCCTTAAAAAGCAGAGGTCTTAAGCACCTGGAACAGCAGTCCCAGTGAACTAGACAAGAGGTGCTCTTTTTCCAGGAAAGTCTGTTGCTCCTTCAAATGATAAAGCCTTCTGGAGGACGGCTAGTCCATAGCTCAACCCTGTTGGTCTCTGTTAACTACCGTTGGTTCACTTTGGAAAGTATTCCTTGAGAGCAGTCCTTCAGCATTTCTCCACTAAGATCAAGGATAAAGCTATTCATGAGAGGTCAGACAACATGACCAATGTAATGTACATTAACAAACCTAGAGGCATGATATCTCAGCTTCTTCTAAACAATCCTTTCTTGGGCAGAGAAGAACCTTCGCCACCTCTCAGCCATCCACATCCAAGGTTCTCTCAAGATTGTGGTGGATTTATTGAGACAAGGTCAATTCCTTCAAGGAGAATGATTTGTGGGTCATGACATATTTCTCCAAATCACTCACATTTGGGGGATGGTGGATCTAATGGCTGCAAGGTTCACCACCAAGGTGAAGAATTGTTCCTTCCTTTATTGCAGTACATGCTCCTCCACAAGTCAGCATCAACCTAATACCTGGCGAAAATGGACAGAGATAGCTGGTGACTCACTTGACACCCCCAGGGCAGATAAAACTTAATCAAACATGTAGAAATCTCAGAAGAAAGGCTGTCTTCTCCTACCAAACATCCAAAGATGGTACTGCAGTACTCAAGAAATCATGAATATGAGACATGGAGAGTACTGTAATGTTAGGACAGGACAAATGAGCCACTGCAGGATGTAATCTGTGGGCTGCGTTCCTTTATTAACAATTCTGCTATCCTATTGGAAGTCAGGAACACACTAGCATCAGCTAGACTGATAAAATAACAGTTATATATGGAGCCGGACAGACCCTGTTGACTATAATGGGGTCCATCAGGCGTCCATTGTTTTTTAAACTGATTGTCTGTCCCTTACTGGTAGAAGGTATTCCATTATATTCACCCATGACCTAGCCATGACAAAATAACAAACCTGACTGTAAGGGTGTATTACATAGATTTTATATTACATAACATGTACACCACATGGCATTTCAATTGCAAGAGTCAATGGTAACTTACACTGTCAAGCAAAAGGGTAACAATGTTCTAAACTTTTTTCTTTCAGGCTCCATATCTCACCATCTACTACAGCTGAGAATGTGAGGCCACCATCATTTTAAAGACTTTCTCATACATACATTTGACTTGTAACTATTTAGCATATGATTAGTTATTCAGATTCTTATCATTATTTATTATTGTTTATTTATATAGCACCATTAATTCCATGGTGCTTTACATTTGGGGGTTACATACAATACACAGAATATACAGGTAGATATAATACTAACAATGACCGACTGGCACAGTGTGGTAGACGGCCCTGCCCGTGAGGGCTTACAATCTATGGGGGAAGGGGGTAGAGACAGAGGGAGAGGGAGAGACATTGTTACTGTTTTACTCCTAAAAATCGAAACTTTAATTTTTATTATTTGGTAAATCCACTTTTGGCTATCAACACTGCCTGAATCCTTCTGGGCATGCTATCGATCAGATTTAAGCATGCTTGACTGATCTGATTCCAGGTTATTTTTACACATACCTAATATTGGTGCATACTGGTCAACTCACTTGGATACAAATACTAATTTTTATTGAACTCTACCCACAAGTGTTTCATTGGATTGATGTCTGGGGACTAATTCAGCTCCTCCAATTCATGGTCATTGAAACATTTCTTTGCTAATTGTGATGTATGCATCAGGTCATTGTCCTGCCGGAACACAATGTCGATCTGTAGGATATCTACATGTAGCTCAACACTAAGACCCCAATTGATCCTGATCATATAATACGTCTTCCTCCACGAACTTTACAGTTTCTTCAATTTCTCGGTCCATTAGCCCCTCTTACCTTGTTTCTCCCAGACCCATTTGCATCCATCAAAACCCAGTCTATTGACATTTCTCCAAATCACCCATTTCCAACCTTGTACTGTCCATTTTTTGTCCTTTTTTTTTTGCCCAGAGACCACTATTGATGAGCTGGATGATGCCGTTTTCTTGTAAAACTACTTCATAGCTAATTCTTGATTTAAACCTTTCACTTGGGAATCATCTAATAACACCTTGAGCTATAGGGAATGTGAGAGCGGGTTGTATTATGTAGTAATCCACCACTAGGAGCAAAACAGTAACAATGCAGTGACATGACAAGAATCTGCATATGCTAAATAGTTGCAAGTCAAATTTATGTATGAGCTAGCCAAGATAACTGTCTATAAAATGATAGTTGTTTTACCATTGTAACTGTAGTGGATGGTGAGATATGGAGCCTGAAAGTCACAAATTCAAAACACTGTTACCCTTTTGCTTGTCAGTGTATCTACTGTAAAGCATGTAACAGTTGCAATAAGTGCTGAACAAGTAGGGTCCATATGAAATTGGTGTCCTTGTAAGAGGTTGGCGGACCATTTTTTCAACCCTATTACAGACTCATTTACATGTCCTATATATAAGCAGAAAACAGGTGTTCTGAATCTTGCACACATGCATGACATAGACTTAGATTTCCTTGAACACCAGGTATTAATCTATAAGGAGTTCAAGTGCACACCGCGCTCTCCAGGAGTTGTCCATTTGGAAGTTATACGGTGAGCTGAATATATATAATTGCCATTAATCTATAAGGATCTACCTTTCAGTAGGTGGCACTAGGATAAAATTCCTCTTTTTTCACCATAGGGGTCTTATTTGTATTCCTTACTGGGGCTTGCATGGTCTAATAAGTCCCTGTAACGTCTCTACCTATTGAGAGATATAAACCCTTTGACCTATGAAAAATTCTTCTCTTGCTATGTACAAGCAGATCTAAGCAACAGGATTATAAATGGCAGCTAGAAAGCATACTAAACAATATGTGTATTACAGATATAGCCGTGTAGGTACATAAAGGTACCAATAGCAATAGACAGGCCCCTGTCAGTTCCTTTCAGTAACATGTCAGGGGCACGGTTTGCATGTTACCCAGGTTCCTTTTTTGGCCCCGGAAGTCGTCTATAACTGCCATGTAATACTTGGCTTTGGTTTAGCATAAATTCAGGTTTGCTTACTTTATGGGGTTTAGATCAATTTCTTGAAAAAATAACTAGCATGGATTAGGATGTGTTTGGTTTTCTTGGCAATTGTTAAGCTGTGTATTGTATTGACCTCTTCAATAGCCTCTTTGTGGCTTTCAAGACATCAGTTCAAGTATTACATAAACACTCACCACTTCCTTCCACTTCTAGTGCCAGGGAGACGTTTTGCTCTTGTACTGTATATTGTATCAACATCTAAAATGTCTGCATATAATAATTGTTCAGAAGCAATGAATGAAACAGAAATGTACAAATAAGAAACTGTCAATAATATTCTCTAATAAACCATATAAAATAAAACAAGAACACATACAGAAATAGCAGCGTTTAACTTAACTTTGTGATATCTTATCGCACTGCAGAAAGTCAGACAGAAAACAAAAAGATATTGAAATCCATAGAAAGTTGGGTTAACACTTTGCTGCAGGGCTGGTAATGCGCTACATCTCATTTCTGAATCCACACTTATGAGCTTAAGGACGAATCTCAGCCACACAAAAATACATGCAAAGGAAACGCTGCGATTTCTAAAAACATTGTCAATCATTCCTACCGAAACGCCGGTGGTACTATTTTAACAAAAAACTAGAGATACAGAAGCTGTGTGTAAAAAATTCAAGTACATCCTTACTGCTTCCGTTGGAATTAGGTGCGGCTTATGAAATGCCCTTGATTCATTTATCAGCAGCAAGTGTGATACTTCTATGAAAGAAAAAGTTGTGGTGGTTTGCTGGTCTGGAGCATTCAGGTCTGTCTTAACACAATGCTAAGAAGGAAAGTCATTAGCAATGATCTTGGTAAAGCAATAGAAATGGAAAGGACTGAGCAAGTAAATATGGCTTGTTTGGAAGGGTTGGGAGAAAGTATCTTCTTTCTAAAAAGAGCATAGCGGATGGAGAACCACTAGATTGAGAACCACTAGTCTAATATAAACATGAGGAGCAACCCACAAGTCATAAAGTAGACAAAGACAAGTAGACAAGTTGTAACAGTTGTCTATTCTTGAATGTGGCTCCAATTGAAGTTGTCACCAGCTGAGTCCTATTGGTCATCTAGTATAAGATGAGACCCATCTGGCTTTACACAAAATGGTCTCCATCATGGTGTAGTAATGAATGTGGCACAAAAAGAGACGTACCCTAGTTGGGTCAACGGTGCATGAGCCCAAAGTTCTATGGGCACTATCTATTTCCAACTCAGAATTTGTAGGTTTATCTAAAAGAAGATTAAAAGATTGAGGATTAAAGTGAGAATAAGTTGCACTGGGGTAATGCCATCAGGTAAGACCCAAATACTTTTGTTGAAGTTGTTCTGGTTGAAGTTTTGATGACTTTTCATCAAGGTCCATGCTGTATTGCTGCTGCTATTACATCCCCAACACAAGCAGGCAGTCTCCTGCCTTGTCTATATTGTTCCATACTCTATTGCCATTGCTACTACCATTGCTATCACCACCAAATACGCAGATACAATCTCCTGCCTTGTCCTTCATGTTCTACACTGTACTGCTACTAATGCTACCAATCACCACACATCTAGATATCTCCTGCAGCCTTGTCCGTCATGTTCCATACCATAGTCACTATCACACCGCTGAACATCTCTAGTTACTACCAGCTACATATCCATTTACCCATTGACATATATGTTTCTGCCACTATGACATTACTAAGGCTGTGGTTGTGTTAAAGAGCAGGAAGAGGCTTGGATAGAATCTGCAGTCTGCCTAGTGTTATATATGACTTTTCAGGAGAATTCCACGGGACGGGATTTACACAAAACAAGACTAATCTGAAATTAAACAAATTTGGAAAAATTTGGTAAGCTTTGTCCCAAACTTCTGTAGCCATTCAAACTCTATACCAACAGAAATTCAGAATCTTGACCACTATAAAAGCAAAATGTCATGACCAAGCCTGTGTAGATGATGGTGCGGGAAGTCACTGGTTCTACTTTCTTAGTCTACAATACTGTAGTCTTTGAAAATTTTGCTCAAGCTTCAATAGCCGATTCATGGTGATCCCAGGACCTCAACACAGGAAGACAAATATAGGTTTATTATCTAATATCTATTTTTTAATCAGTGTGTATGATTCCTAAGTATATATAACATAACTTAGGTAGCCACAATGGGGTACAGGAGTAGGGTTGAGCCGATCTTGAGATTTCAGTATCGATTTTAAAATCCGATTTCCGATCATTTTCCAGCTGATCCCGATCGTGAATCCGATCTTTTCCGATCCCCATCGCTCAACCCTAATCAATGCTTCTCTATGGGAAAAGTCACTTTTAGGGTTGAGCCAATCTTGAGATAACCTCTGACCTCAAATCCGCTGGAAAAGATTGGGATCGGAATTCCAATCGCGATTGTGAAATTTACTCGATCGTCGATCGGAATCTGATCTTTTCCAATCCCGATCGTTCAACCCTATACAGGAGTGACATCGCCCTGATGTCTGCCGAATTGCTGTTTCCCAATGATCAACGCCTTAAGAATTTAGTTACTGCCCATATAAAGGCTGAAATATTAGAATGATTAATGGGGTTGTATTTGGAGGATTGAAATAAAAAGGTCCTATATCCACGAAATAATGAAGTACATGAGACCTCAGAAGACAGATTGGGCACTTTCTTAAAAATACCTGGAACAAGCCCTTAAAGTGATGTTGGAATTTTAGTCTGTAATATATTGTACTAGCAAATGATCTCCTGGCTCCTTCATCACCTTGAAAATGAAATATTTGAGGTGAAACTAAACAAATATATTGTGTTATTTTTTGAGTTTTTATTTTTAACATTTATATTTTAATTTTATTTCTCTGTAAATAGCTCAATAGCTGTAGAATAAAATAGCTGTTCCTGTTCCCATGTACACAGTATCTATTCTCAATGGGAAGAGAGGAGTAATCTGCTGGTAGACTTCTCTGGTAGCAGATTATTTCCTGAAATTTAACATACCCAATTTTTATTACTATTTAGGCTACATTCACCTGACAGTGAAAAATGGCGGTGTGACGTCCGTTTTTTAATGGACGTCACGAACCATCAAACTATATGTCACAACCTATTTACAATCTTTTTACGGACCTCTCCATACATTGAAATATATGTGGGATCTGTGAAAGCGGGTTCCCGAGGGGTAAAAGAAAGTCATGAAAAATGGATGTTTTTCTTTTTTTTTTTATAAATTCTTTATTTAAAACACAAAATAACAACATGGACAATTCAAAATGAAACAGCACAGAGCAAAAAACAGACGAACCCAAGGGAACACAGAAGGGCTGGATGCTTAATAATACAGGGCGAGCAGCACAAAAACAGGGAAACTCAATCAAGTAGAGAGAGACCCTGCTATTGCCCTACAAATGTAAGAGAAGAGGGAGGAAGGGGGGATAGAGAGAGAGAGAGAGAGAGAGAGAGAAAGAAGAAGAAACTAATAAAAAAAAGGAGAGGGGGGAGAGAAAGGAGGAAGATGGGGGACCCCGATCCCCGGGCAAGGGCAGACCCAGCTTGGTGCGGGGCCACAACCCATAATGTCTCTGTATGGCTGAGACCCCTGGAAAAGGATCCAGGGTGTCCAGACCTTCATAAACGCCTCTTGAGCATCCCTGAGAGACACTGTAAGGTCCTCCATACACTGGTTGTCCTCCACTTTGCCAGTGCCGTAGAGAGGGCGAGTTGGGAGACTTCC
The DNA here is from genome assembly GCF_031893055.1 of Leptodactylus fuscus. Taxonomy (NCBI): domain Eukaryota; kingdom Metazoa; phylum Chordata; class Amphibia; order Anura; family Leptodactylidae; genus Leptodactylus; species Leptodactylus fuscus. Next base: position 173,616,683 of record NC_134269.1, on the reverse strand, counting down.
ATAGCGCCAGAATGCAGGCCCGAAAAATGGATGTTTTTCATGGCCGTTTGGCACCTCATTCACATCTAGCCTTAGACTAAGGCCTGGTTCACATCTGCGTTCGGTGTTCCGTTCGGGGGTCCACATAAACATTATAGTCTATGGGGTCCATGTGCTTTCATTTCTCACCGCTTGCCAATGCATTCGATATTCCATTCGGCGGGTCCCCATGTGAACTCCCCGAGCGAAATACCGAATGCAGATGTGAACCGGTTCTAAGGCAAAAAGACTGCAGCTACATCTTCCTCTTTTTCCCTTTTATCTCTTATACATATACTAAAATCATATTGTGTATTTACTGAGGTTTCTCTACATTTACACAAAGCTTGCAGACATGGCAGAGGGAGCTGCAAACTGCGGGAATAAGATATATTACAGGTAAGGAAAGGTACACTTTTTGAAAACAAAAAAACCCCAAAGTGATAACATTCTCTTATACACCTAAGACTAGTTGCCTTTATGCTACAGAACACAGAAACGTTGGCTTCACAGTTTTTCTTTTTGATCGCTGATACTTTATTAGTGTCCTGTTTTAATTGTCCATTTTATTGAGCGGAATATTAAATCTATATAAAGGATTATACTTTATATTTCTGAAGACTATAAATCACCTCCAGGAATATTTTGGTAATCTGTTCTAATCCATGTTTCAGGTTACCATTTCTATTTAGCGTATGTTTATTCTAAACATTGATAAATCTTAATATATTTCACTCTGGAGGGAGAGAGAGCCAGGGAGAGAAGTTCTTCAGCCGATAGTCTCAGCTAATATTGTATTGTAGGCAGCTGGAAACATTTTGCAAATGTTCTCTAGAGGGTGCTGAGCAACTAGTATAAGTGAAGGGATAAGGCATCATATAGGACAGCTGTGTATAATGTACAGTACATTGTTCCCTTTACAACTGATGCAGATTATACATTACAGATACTCTGCACATGCTATTTTGTCTTTCACCTTTATGTTAGTGGATAGTACATTGAAAACCTCTGGCTGTTATCATACACATGAAGTGCATAGTAATACAAGTAAAATGCATAGTTCTTTGGATTTAGTTCTTTGCTTAAAAAGCGCAATGTAAGGGTCCATTCACACGGAGTAACGTGCCTCGTGACCTGGCACGTATACGGCGTGTGAGATTTAGAGTGCCGTAAAAGCTCCCATTGATTTCAATGGGAGCCTTGATCGTATACGCCACGGTATTTTATGGCCGCAAAATAAAGCGGCGTATACGATCCAGGCTCCCATTGAAATCAATGGGAGCTTTTACGGCGCGCAAAGTCTCACACGCCGTATACGTGCCACATCATGCGGTATGTTACTCTGTGTGAATGGACCCTAAAGCCAGCCTTCAGCCAAGGTCTCACATTGTGGAAGAGCTGCTTTTTTGTTGCAGATTTTGCTGCATTTTTTTGACCCAACGCCAAGAGGGTCTTCCAATGAAAGTAAAATATATAGGAAGCATTTACACTTTTCCTTTCTAAGGGTGAATTCACACTACGTAAATGCCAGCTTATTCAGCGCATATAAAGCAGTTCCCATTTATTTCTATGGGAGCCGGCATACGAGCGCTCCCCATATTAATGAATGGGCTGCTTTTTTCACTACGAGCACTCCCATTGAAGTGAATGGAAAGTGCCCGCGTGTACGACTCAGCATGAGCAGAGCTAGCCGTACACGCGAGCACATCCCATTCACTTCAATGGGAGTGCTCGTAGTGAAAAAAGCAGCCCATTCATTAATATGGGGAGCGCTCGTATGCCGGCTCCCATAGAAACGAATGGGAACTGCTTTATACGCCGCTTATTCTGAACGTGTTTTATGTTCAGAATAAGCTGGCGTTTACGTAGTGTGAATTCACCCTTAATTCACTCCTGACTTTGGCTCAAAAAACCAAAACAAAAAAAACCTGCAAAATCTGCAGTAAAAAAAAGCAGCTTTTCGAAAATGTGGGGCCTTGGCCTTATGCAGTACAGGTGGAATTGGTCATATCTATATATATAAAACTCAAATCCTGTAGTATTCTGCTCTATACAAATCCACAGTTCTCGCCCGATTTGGGTGAATTTTGGCACGCCCCCTCTCCACGCACAGGAGCAGAATAATGCACACATCCCCCCCATCATGAAATTTGGGCCCCCAAAGTTAGGCCCTATACATATAATGGGGAAAGGTGAAATATGTACTATACAGGAGCTTTCATCACTGAAGCTGCTGAGGTAAAGTGAAAGCTGAGCTCTGATTGGATGCTATGGGCAACTCCACAAGTCTGCCTGTGAGGCGGCTCCTTCAGGTCCTAGTAATACTGTGAGGGCTGCTCTGTATTACTATTCATCCTATTACATCTCTTATCAGTGTCAGGTCCTAGTAATACTGTGAGGGCGGCTCTGTATTACTATTCATCCTATTACATCTCTTATCAGTGTCAGGTCCTAGTAATACTGTGAGGGCTGCTCTGTATTACTATTCATCCTATTACATCTCTCATCAGTGTCAGGTCCTAGTAATACTGTGAGGGCGGCTCTGTATTACTATTCATCCTATTACATCTCTTATCAGTGTCAGGTCCTAGTAATACTGTGAGGGCGGCTCTGTATTACTATTCATCCTATTACATCTCTTATCAGTGTCAGGACATAGTAATACTGTGAGGGCCGCTCTGTATTACTACTCATCCTATTACATCTCTTATCAGTGTCAGGTCCTAGTAATACTGTGAGGGCCGCTCTGTATTACTATTCATCCTATTACATCTCTTATCAGTGTCAGGTCCTAGTAATACTGTGAGGGCCGCTCTGTATTACTACTCATCCTATTACATCTCTTATCAGTGTCAGGTCCTAGTAATACTGTGAGGGCCGCTCTGTATTACTATTCATCCTATTACATCTCTTATCAGTGTCAGGTCCTAGTAATACTGTGAGGGCGGCTCTGTATTACTATTCATCCTATTACATCTCTATCAGTGTCAGGTCCTAGTAATACTGTGAGGGCCGCTCTGTATTACTACTCATCCTATTACATCTCTTATCCGTGTCAGGTCCTAGTAATACTGTGAGAGCTGCTCTGTATTACTATTCATCCTATTACATCTCTTATCAGTGTCAGATCCTAGTAATACTGTGATGGCCGCTCTGTATTACTATTCATCCGATTACATATCTATCAGTGTCAGGTCCTAGTAATACTGTGAGGGCGGCTCTGTATTACTACTCATCCTATTACATCTCTTATCAGTGTCAGGTCCTAGTCATACTGTGAGGGCTGCTCCATATTTACTATTCATCCTATTACATCTCTTATCAGTGTCAGGTCTTAGTAATACTGTGATGGCCGCTCTGTATTACTACTCATCCGATTACATCTCTTATCAGTGTCAGGTCCTAGTAATACTGTGAGGGCTGCTCTGTATTACTATTCATCCTATTACATCTCTTATCAGTGTCAGGACATAGTAATACTGTGAGGGCTGCTCTGTATTACTATTCATCCTATTACATCTCTTATCAGTGTCAGGTCCTAGTAATACTGTGAGGGTGGCTCTGTATTACTATTAATCCTATTACATCTCTATCAGTGTCAGGTCCTAGTAATACTGTGAGGGCTGCTCTGTATTACTATTCATCCTATTACATCTCTTATCAGTGTCAGGGCCTAGTAATACTGTGAGGGCGGCTCTGTATTACTACTCATCCTATTACATCTCTTATCAGTGTCAGGTCCTAGTCATACTGTGAGGGCTGCTCCATATTTACTATTCATCCTATTACATCTCTTATCAGTGTCAGGGCCTAGTAATACTGTGAGGGCTGCTCTGTTTTACTATTCATCCTATTACATCTCTTATCAGTGTCAGGTCCTAGTAATACTGTGAGGGCGGCTCTGTATTACTACTCATCCTATTACATCTCTTATCAGTGTCAGGTCCTAGTAATACTGTGAGGGCCGCTCTGTATTACTACTCATCCTATTACATCTCTTATCAGTGTCAGGTCCTAGTAATACTATGAGGGCTGCTCTGTATTACTATTCATCCTATTACATCTCTTATCAGTGTCAGGACATAGTAATACTGTGAGGGCGGCTCTGTATTACTATTCATCCTATTACATCTCTATCAGTGTCAGGTCCTAGTAATACTGTGAGGGCTGCTCTGTATTACTATTCATCCTATTACATCTCTTATCAGTGTCAGGGCCTAGTAATACTGTGAGGGCCGCTCTGTATTACTATTCATCCTATTACATCTCTTATCAGTGTCAGGTCCTAGTAATACTGTGAGGGCGGCTCTGTATTACTATTCATCCTATTACATCTCTATCAGTGTCAGGTCCTAGTAATACTGTGAGGGCTGCTCTGTATTACTAGTCATCCTATTACATCTCTATCAGTGTCAGGTCCTAGTAATACTGTGAGGGCTGCTCTGTATTACTATTCATCCTATTACATCTCTTATCAGTGTCAGGGCCTAGTAATACTGTGAGGGCCGCTCTGTATTACAACTCATCCTATTACATCTCTTATCAGTGTCAGGTCCTAGTAATACTGTGAGGGCTGCTCTGTATTACTACTCATCCTATTACATCTCTTATCAGTGTCAGGTCCTAGTAATACTGTGAGAGCTGCTCTGTATTACTATTCATCCTATTACATCTCTTATCAGTGTCAGGTCCTAGTAATACTGTGATGGCCGCTCTGTATTACTATTCATCCTATTACATCTCTTATCAGTGTCAGGTCCTAGTAATACTGTGATGGCCGCTCTGTATTACTATTCATCCTATTACATATCTATCAGTGTCAGGTCCTAGTAATACTGTGAGGGCGGCTCTGTATTACTACTCATCCTATTACATTTCTTATCAGTGTCAGGTCCTAGTCATACTGTGAGGGCTGCTCCATATTTACTATTCATCCTATTACATCTCTTATCAGTGTCAGGTCCTAGTAATACTGTGAGGGCGGCTCTGTATTACTACTCATCCTATTACATCTCTTATCAGTGTCAGGTCCTAGTAATACTGTGAGGGCCGCTCTGTATTACTACTCATCCTACTACATCTCTTATCAGTGTCAGGTCCTAGTAATACTGTGAGGGCTGCTCTGTATTACTATTCATCCTATTACATCTCTTATCAGTGTCAGGACATAGTAATACTGTGAGGGCTGCTCTGTATTACTATTCATCCTATTACATCTCTTATCAGTGTCAGGTCCTAGTAATACTGTGAGGGCGGCTCTGTATTACTATTCATCCTATTACATCTCTTATCAGTGTCAGGTCCCAGTAATACTGTGAGGGCCGCTCTGTATTACTATTCATTCTATTACATCTCTTATCAGTGTCAGGTCCTAGTAATACTGTGAGGGCTGCTCTGTATTACTATTCATCCTATTACATCACTTATCAGTGTCAGGTCCTAGTAATACTGTGATGGCCACTCTGTATTACTATTCCTCCTATTACATCTCTATCAGTGTCCGGTCCTAGTAATACTGTGAGGGCTGCTCTGTATCACTAGTCATCCTATTACATCTCTTATCAGTGTCAGGTCCTAGTAATACTGTGAGGGCCGCTCTGTATTACTATTCCTCCTATTACATCTCTATCAGTGTCAGGTCCTAGTAATACTGTGAGGGCCGCTCTGTATTACTATTCCTCCTATTACATCTCTATCAGTGTCAGGTCCTAGTAATACTGTGAGGGCCGCTCTGTATTACTATTCATCCTATTACATCCCTTATCAGTGTCAGGACATAGTAATACTGTGAGGGCGGCTCTGTATTACTATTCATCTATTACATCTCTTATCAGTGTCAGGTCCTAGTAATACTGTGAGGGCCGCTCTGTATTACTATTCATCCTATTACATCTCTTATCAGTGTCAGGACATAGTAATACTGTGAGGGCTGCTCTGTATTACTATTCATCCTATTACATCTCTTATCAGTGTCAGGACATAGTAATACTGTGAGGGCCGCTCTGTATTACTATTCATCCTATTACATCTCTTATCAGTGTCAGGTCCTAGTAATACTGTGAGGGCCGCTCTGTATTACCATTCATCCTATTACATCTCTTATCAGTGTCAGGTCCTAGTAATACTGTGAGGGCCGCTCTGTATTACTATTCATCCTATTACATCTCTTATCAGTGTCAGGTCCTAGTAATACTGTGAGGGCCGCTCTGTATTACCATTCATCCTATTACATCTCTATCAGTGTCAGGTCCTAGTAATACTGTGAGGGCCGCTCTGTATTACTAGTCATCCTATTACATCTCTATCAGTGTCAGGTCCTAGTAATACTGTGAGGGCGGCTCTGTATTACTATTCATCCTATTACATCTCTTATCAGTGTCAGGTCCTAGTAATACTGTGAGGGCTGCTCTGTATTACTATTCATCCTATTACATCTCTTATCAGTGTCAGGTCCTAGTAATACTGTGAGGGCGGCTCTGTATTACTATTCATCCTATTACATCTCTTATCAGTGTCAGGTCCTAGTAATACTGTGAGGGCGGCTCTGTATTACTATTCATCCTATTACATCTCTTATCAGTGTCAGGACATAGTAATACTGTGAGGGCCGCTCTGTATTACTACTCATCCTATTACATCTCTTATCAGTGTCAGGTCCTAGTAATACTGTGAGGGCCGCTCTGTATTACTATTCATCCTATTACATCTCTTATCAGTGTCAGATCCTAGTAATACTGTGAGGGCGGCTCTGTATTACTATTCATTCTATTACATCTCTTATCAGTGTCAGGTCCTAGTAATACTGTGATGGCCGCTCTGTATTACTATTCATCCTATTACATATCTATCAGTGTCAGGTCCTAGTAATACTGTGAGGGCGGCTCTGTATTACTACTCATCCTATTACATCTCTTATCAGTGTCAGGTCCTAGTCATACTGTGAGGGCTGCTCCATATTTACTATTCATCCTATTACATCTCTTATCAGTGTCAGGTCTTAGTAATACTGTGATGGCCGCTCTGTATTACTACTCATCCTATTACATCTCTTATCAGTGTCAGGTCCTAGTAATACTGTGAGGGCTGCTCTGTATTACTATTCATCCTATTACATCTCTTATCAGTGTCAGGACATAGTAATACTGTGAGGGCTGCTCTGTATTACTATTCATCCTATTACATCTCTTATCAGTGTCAGGTCCTAGTAATACTGTGAGGGTGGCTCTGTATTACTATTAATCCTATTACATCTCTATCAGTGTCAGGTCCTAGTAATACTGTGAGGGCTGCTCTGTATTACTATTCATCCTATTACATCTCTTATCAGTGTCAGGGCCTAGTAATACTGTGAGGGCGGCTCTGTATTACTACTCATCCTATTACATCTCTTATCAGTGTCAGGTCCTAGTCATACTGTGAGGGCTGCTCCATATTTACTATTCATCCTATTACATCTCTTATCAGTGTCAGGGCCTAGTAATACTGTGAGGGCTGCTCTGTTTTACTATTCATCCTATTACATCTCTTATCAGTGTCAGGTCCTAGTAATACTGTGAGGGCGGCTCTATATTACTACTCATCCTATTACATCTCTTATCAGTGTCAGGTCCTAGTAATACTGTGAGGGCCGCTCTGTATTACTACTCATCCTATTACATCTCTTATCAGTGTCAGGTCCTAGTAATACTATGAGGGCTGCTCTGTATTACTATTCATCCTATTACATCTCTTATCAGTGTCAGGACATAGTAATACTGTGAGGGCTGCTCTGTATTACTATTCATCCTATTACATCTCTTATCAGTGTCAGGTCCTAGTAATACTGTGAGGGCGGCTCTGTATTACTATTCATCCTATTACATCTCTATCAGTGTCAGGTCCTAGTAATACTGTGAGGGCTGCTCTGTATTACTATTCATCCTATTACATCTCTTATCAGTGTCAGGGCCTAGTAATACTGTGAGGGCCGCTCTGTATTACTATTCATCCTATTACATCTCTTATCAGTGTCAGGTCCTAGTAATACTGTGAGGGCGGCTCTGTATTACTATTCATCCTATTACATCTCTATCAGTGTCAGGTCCTAGTAATACTGTGAGGGCTGCTCTGTATTACTAGTCATCCTATTACATCTCTATCAGTGTCAGGTCCTAGTAATACTGTGAGGGCTGCTCTGTATTACTATTCATCCTATTACATCTCTTATCAGTGTCAGGGCCTAGTAATACTGTGAGGGCCGCTCTGTATTACAACTCATCCTATTACATCTCTTATCAGTGTCAGGTCCTAGTAATACTGTGAGGGCTGCTCTGTATTACTACTCATCCTATTACATCTCTTATCAGTGTCAGGTCCTAGTAATACTGTGAGAGCTGCTCTGTATTACTATTCATCCTATTACATCTCTTATCAGTGTCAGGTCCTAGTAATACTGTGATGGCCGCTCTGTATTACTATTCATCCTATTACATATCTATCAGTGTCAGGTCCTAGTAATACTGTGAGGGCGGCTCTGTATTACTACTCATCCTATTACATTTCTTATCAGTGTCAGGTCCTAGTCATACTGTGAGGGCTGCTCCATATTTACTATTCATCCTATTACATCTCTTATCAGTGTCAGGTCCTAGTAATACTGTGAGGGCGGCTCTGTATTACTACTCATCCTATTACATCTCTTATCAGTGTCAGGTCCTAGTAATACTGTGAGGGCCGCTCTGTATTACTACTCATCCTACTACATCTCTTATCAGTGTCAGGTCCTAGTAATACTGTGAGGGCTGCTCTGTATTACTATTCATCCTATTACATCTCTTATCAGTGTCAGGACATAGTAATACTGTGAGGGCTGCTCTGTATTACTATTCATCCTATTACATCTCTTATCAGTGTCAGGTCCTAGTAATACTGTGAGGGCGGCTCTGTATTACTATTCATCCTATTACATCTCTTATCAGTGTCAGGTCCCAGTAATACTGTGAGGGCCGCTCTGTATTACTATTCATTCTATTACATCTCTTATCAGTGTCAGGTCCTAGTAATACTGTGAGGGCTGCTCTGTATTACTATTCATCCTATTACATCACTTATCAGTGTCAGGTCCTAGTAATACTGTGATGGCCACTCTGTATTACTATTCCTCCTATTACATCTCTATCAGTGTCCGGTCCTAGTAATACTGTGAGGGCTGCTCTGTATCACTAGTCATCCTATTACATCTCTTATCAGTGTCAGGTCCTAGTAATACTGTGAGGGCCGCTCTGTATTACTATTCCTCCTATTACATCTCTATCAGTGTCAGGTCCTAGTAATACTGTGAGGGCCGCTCTGTATTACTATTCCTCCTATTACATCTCTATCAGTGTCAGGTCCTAGTAATACTGTGAGGGCCGCTCTGTATTACTATTCATCCTATTACATCCCTTATCAGTGTCAGGACATAGTAATACTGTGAGGGCGGCTCTGTATTACTATTCATCTATTACATCTCTTATCAGTGTCAGGTCCTAGTAATACTGTGAGGGCCGCTCTGTATTACTATTCATCCTATTACATCTCTTATCAGTGTCAGGACATAGTAATACTGTGAGGGCTGCTCTGTATTACTATTCATCCTATTACATCTCTTATCAGTGTCAGGACATAGTAATACTGTGAGGGCCGCTCTGTATTACTATTCATCCTATTACATCTCTTATCAGTGTCAGGTCCTAGTAATACTGTGAGGGCCGCTCTGTATTACCATTCATCCTATTACATCTCTTATCAGTGTCAGGTCCTAGTAATACTGTGAGGGCCGCTCTGTATTACTATTCATCCTATTACATCTCTTATCAGTGTCAGGTCCTAGTAATACTGTGAGGGCCGCTCTGTATTACCATTCATCCTATTACATCTCTATCAGTGTCAGGTCCTAGTAATACTGTGAGGGCCGCTCTGTATTACTAGTCATCCTATTACATCTCTATCAGTGTCAGGTCCTAGTAATACTGTGAGGGCGGCTCTGTATTACTATTCATCCTATTACATCTCTTATCAGTGTCAGGTCCTAGTAATACTGTGAGGGCTGCTCTGTATTACTATTCATCCTATTACATCTCTTATCAGTGTCAGGTCCTAGTAATACTGTGAGGGCGGCTCTGTATTACTATTCATCCTATTACATCTCTTATCAGTGTCAGGTCCTAGTAATACTGTGAGGGCGGCTCTGTATTACTATTCATCCTATTACATCTCTTATCAGTGTCAGGACATAGTAATACTGTGAGGGCCGCTCTGTATTACTACTCATCCTATTACATCTCTTATCAGTGTCAGGTCCTAGTAATACTGTGAGGGCCGCTCTGTATTACTATTCATCCTATTACATCTCTTATCAGTGTCAGATCCTAGTAATACTGTGAGGGCGGCTCTGTATTACTATTCATTCTATTACATCTCTTATCAGTGTCAGGTCCTAGTAATACTGTGAGGGCGGCTCTGTATTACTATTCATCCTATTACATCTCTATCAGTGTCAGGTCCTAGTAATACTGTGAGGGCCGCTCTGTATTACTACTCATCCTATTACATCTCTTATCCGTGTCAGGTCCTAGTAATACTGTGAGAGCTGCTCTGTATTACTATTCATCCTATTACATCTCTTATCAGTGTCAGGTCCTAGTAATACTGTGATGGCCGCTCTGTATTACTATTCATCCTATTACATATCTATCAGTGTCAGGTCCTAGTAATACTGTGAGGGCGGCTCTGTATTACTACTCATCCTATTACATCTCTTATCAGTGTCAGGTCCTAGTCATACTGTGAGGGCTGCTCCATATTTACTATTCATCCTATTACATCTCTTATCAGTGTCAGGTCTTAGTAATACTGTGATGGCCGCTCTGTATTACTACTCATCCTATTACATCTCTTATCAGTGTCAGGTCCTAGTAATACTGTGAGGGCTGCTCTGTATTACTATTCATCCTATTACATCTCTTATCAGTGTCAGGACATAGTAATACTGTGAGGGCTGCTCTGTATTACTATTCATCCTATTACATCTCTTATCAGTGTCAGGTCCTAGTAATACTGTGAGGGTGGCTCTGTATTACTATTAATCCTATTACATCTCTATCAGTGTCAGGTCCTAGTAATACTGTGAGGGCTGCTCTGTATTACTATTCATCCTATTACATCTCTTATCAGTGTCAGGGCCTAGTAATACTGTGAGGGCGGCTCTGTATTACTACTCATCCTATTACATCTCTTATCAGTGTCAGGTCCTAGTCATACTGTGAGGGCTGCTCCATATTTACTATTCATCCTATTACATCTCTTATCAGTGTCAGGGCCTAGTAATACTGTGAGGGCTGCTCTGTTTTACTATTCATCCTATTACATCTCTTATCAGTGTCAGGTCCTAGTAATACTGTGAGGGCGGCTCTATATTACTACTCATCCTATTACATCTCTTATCAGTGTCAGGTCCTAGTAATACTGTGAGGGCCGCTCTGTATTACTACTCATCCTATTACATCTCTTATCAGTGTCAGGTCCTAGTAATACTATGAGGGCTGCTCTGTATTACTATTCATCCTATTACATCTCTTATTAGTGTCAGGACATAGTAATACTGTGAGGGCTGCTCTGTATTACTATTCATCCTATTACATCTCTTATCAGTGTCAGGTCCTAGTAATACTGTGAGGGCGGCTCTGTATTACTATTCATCCTATTACATCTCTATCAGTGTCAGGTCCTAGTAATACTGTGAGGGCTGCTCTGTATTACTATTCATCCTATTACATCTCTTATCAGTGTCAGGGCCTAGTAATACTGTGAGGGCCGCTCTGTATTACTATTCATCCTATTACATCTCTTATCAGTGTCAGGTCCTAGTAATACTGTGAGGGCGGCTCTGTATTACTAGTCATCCTATTACATCCCTTATCAGTGTCAGGACATAGTAATACTGTGAGGGCGGCTCTGTATTACTATTCATCTATTACATCTCTTATCAGTGTCAGGTCCTAGTAATACTGTGAGGGCCGCTCTCTATTACTATTCATCCTATTACATCTCTTATCAGTGTCAGGACATAATAATACTGTGAGGGCGGCTCTGTATTACTATTCATCCTATTACATCTCTTATCAGTGTCAGGACATAGTCATACTGTGAGGGCTGCTCTGTATTACTATTCATCCTATTACATCTCTTATCAGTGTCAGGTCCTATTAATACTGTGAGGGCGGCTCTGTTTTACTATTCATCCTATTACATCTCTTATCAGTGTCAGGGCCTAGTAATACTGTGAGGGCCGCTCTGTATTACTATTCATCCTATTACATCTCTTATCAGTGTCAGGTCCTCGTAATACTGTGAGGGCGGCTCTGTATTACTAGTCATCCTATTACATCCCTTATCAGTGTCAGGACATAGTAATACTGTGAGGGCGGCTCTGTATTACTATTCATCTATTACATCTCTTATCAGTGTCAGGTCCTAGTAATACTGTGAGGGCCGCTCTGTATTACTATTCATCCTATTACATCTCTTATCAGTGTCAGGACATAATAATACTGTGAGGGCGGCTCTGTATTACTATTCATCCTATTACATCTCTTATCAGTGTCAGGACATAGTCATACTGTGAGGGCTGCTCCATATTTACTATTCATCCTATTACATCTCTTATCAGTGTCAGGTCCTAGTAATACTGTGAGGGCGGCTCTGTTTTACTATTCATCCTATTACATCTCTTATCAGTGTCAGGTCCTAGTAATACTGTGAGGGCCGCTCTGTATTACTACTCATCCTACTACATCTCTTATCAGTGTCAGGTCCTAGTAATACTGTGAGAGCTGCTCTGTATTACTATTCATCCTATTACATCTCTTATCAGTGTCAGGACATAGTAATACTATGAGGGCTGCTCTGTATTACTATTCATCCTATTACATCTCTTATCAGTGTCAGGACATAGTAATACTGTGAGGGCGGCTCTTTATTACTATTCATCCTATTACATCTCTTATCAGTGTCAGGTCCCAGTAATACTGTGAGGGCCGCTCTGTATTACTATTCATTCTATTACATCTCTTATCAGTGTCAGGTCCTAGTAATACTGTGAGGGCTGCTCTGTATTACTATTCATCCTATTACATCACTTATCAGTGTCAGGTCCTAGTAATACTGTGATGGCCGCTCTGTATTACTATTCCTCCTATTACATCTCTATCAGTGTCCGGTCCTAGTAATACTGTGAGGGCTGCTCTGTATCACTAGTCATCCTATTACATCTCTTATCAGTGTCAGGTCCTAGTAATACTGTGAGGGCCTCTCTGTATTACTATTCCTCCTATTACATCTCTATCAGTGTCAGGTCCTAGTAATACTGTGAGGGCCGCTCTGTATTACTATTCCTCCTATTACATCTCTATCAGTGTCAGGTCCTAGTAATACTGTGAGGGCCGCTCTGTATTACTATTCATCCTATTACATCTCTTATCAGTGTCAGGACATAATAATACTGTGAGGGCGGCTCTGTATTACTAGTCATCCTATTACATCCCTTATCAGTGTCAGGACATAGTAATACTGTGAGGGCGGCTCTTTATTACTATTCATCTATTACATCTCTTATCAGTGTCAGGTCCTAGTAATACTGTGAGGGCCGCTCTGTATTACTATTCATCCTATTACATCTCTTATCAGTGTCAGGACATAGTAATACTGTGAGGGCTGCTCTGTATTACTATTCATCCTATTACATCTCTTATCAGTGTCAGGACATAGTAATACTGTGAGGGCCGCTCTGTATTACTATTCATCCTATTACATCTCTTATCAATGTCAGGTCCTAGTAATACTGTGAGGGCCGCTCTGTATTACCATTCATCCTATTACATCACTTATCAGTGCCAGGTCCTAGTAATACTGTGATGGCCGCTCTGTATTACTATTCATCCTATTACATCTCTTATCAGTGTCAGGTTCTAGTAATACTGTGAGGGCTGCTCTGTATTACTATTCATCCTATTACATCTCTTATCAGTGTTAGGGCCTAGTAATACTGTGAGAGCCGCTCTGTATTACTATTCCTCCTATTACATCTCTATCAGTGTCAGGACATAGTAATACTGAGTCGCCCCAGCTCAGCCTATGTAGATTCACGGTGCGAGCAGGCCCGACACCGGGGGCGGCAGCGCCTTGAAAAAGGGGAGTTTTAAGCAAAAATGGATTAAAGAAAAATAAAGAAAAATAAAAGTTTGTCGTGACGCCAGTTGGGGTTTCGGCTTGAGGTGAAGCCGGGCACTGTAGATAGGGCCTCTGGGAATAGGTGGTGATGCAGTGCCAGATGTTATACCCTCCCCAACCAGGGCAGGTCCCAGGGCCAGATGATATAGGTGAGGAAGGGATGATTTCCAGGAGGAGTAACAGAGGATCGATGAAAGAATACAGTCCAGACAGGGGTTAACCAAACACTTACAGTTTACTTCTGTAGTCAGCAGGAGATAACAGATGTTACAGGAGGATTCACCCTGCTTCAGTATAGTGAGATGCCAGGCCTCCCTTTTACCATTAGTATGATTCAGCCTTCCACTGCTGCTCAAACTCTCTAATAGATTTCCTCTGGTCCTGGGTTCCAGGAGCTCAGAGGTTAAGTACAACTGGGTAGATCCCCCTTCTGGACAGCAGGTAACGCGAGTTCTTTGGGATGCTGGATACACTCACCCCAACTCTGTATGTTACTGAGCCTCCAGGAATCTTGCATTCACTAGGCCTCAGTCCAGTGAATCTCTCAATGTTCTTAGTGTTTCTCACACTAGTTAGGAATTGATGGTCCTATAACTGCAGCTCCGTGCCTGTGAGGTCTCATCTCACCTCTGCAGGTCTCCGGCCTCCTGTGCTGTTCTATCACACCATGAGGCTTGCAGCACACACTGCACCTCCACACACCTCTCCTCTCTCCTGCACACTCTGAACTGGAACTGAAAAAGAGAGAGACCCTCTTCCAGTCTGTAGCTCCACCCCTTTTCTTAAAGAGATAATGGCTGTGGAACTTTGTGTATGCTAACAGGTTGACTGGATCTCACTATACCTTCACAGTACACAGTATAGATCACATAAGATGACATTTGTAGTGACCCACTCTGTGGGGCGCTACATTCCCCCCTTGTTAAAAGTAGCACGTCCCGGGCTACCCTTCCGGTGGACTAAGAAGAGGGTTAGTAGACGGTAACATGAACATCATAGTGTTTGAAGGACATTACATACAAGTGTAAACTTCATATGTAAGTAAATTCCCTAAGGAGAAAAGTGCAACTTATTTAAGACCATTTTAAACTGTCACAAAAATGTTCAAGGAAACACAATTTCTGTAACAGTCTCTGGTTGTGTATTCCTTACAACCCAGCAACATTCACGGTTGCTTTCCTTGCGGATTACAGCCCCAAACCGCTTAGTCCACCTCCTTAACTCCGAGTGCAGCTGCGGAGTATTTTGGAACATTCAAAATTCTTCACTGCACAGGCTGTTTTGATGGCTCCTATCCGACAGGCCGCCATATTTGAAACATCCCCCAACCCCCAAGAGCGTTGGTGCACCTGCATAAATTGCATTCCATGCACTTGAAGAGGTTGGTAGGCAAATGCAAGTTTTAAAAGTTTCAATACCACAAGAAAGTTATTGTGGTAGGAACCCTGAAAAACTAAACATGTTAAACACTGGCTCAGTTCCTTTAGTCCATTCTCTCTTGGTAGCGCCATGCTCAGGAGAGTAAGTATTAATGCACAGTTCATATTTCTGACTCACCTATTAGTGCAATCCGTTAGGGAGCCAGCACTTAAATTAAACCTTTAACGTTGCATAAACTGAATTGAACATATACAAATACAACACAACTATCTGTAAACATATTGGGTTAGTATGCCTCTACTTATTGTCCCTGTAACGTATGGGGAGTTGTCCCTGTGTATTGCGCTGAGATCTACGCAAAAATGGGATTCCTGGCAGTCTTCTCCTACTTACTGGAGTCACCAGGGAAACGGTAGACATACTTTCACTAGGAATCGGGCTTACTGGAATTTGCTCTGGTACATCATCAGGAACTGGGATTGGCTGTTCTTGATGATCTGCTATCTCCTGAGAGGATGTTTGTGGGAACAGCATTACTGGTACTACTAAAGCACCTTCAATTTGCGGCCAAGAACTAGGAAACGGCCCAAGTATGGTCTGAACTTCTGTCGCAGTTTTCACTGATTGTCGAGGATTTTCTTCCACTTTGTTCCCTGCTTCCTCACGTAATTGAGACGGACATAGTTTCAGATTGTCTCTGGATACAGTCATACAAGTCTTTCCGCCATCTTTGGAAATCTTACATACTTTGCTGTTATCACTGTTAGATGGTTGGACAGTATAGGGTTCAGATTCCCATTGATCATCTAGTTTGTGGTGCCTTCTCTTTCTTTTCAATACTTGCTCACCAACTGGTAAAGGGGAAGCTGGAGCTTGTTGGTTGTAGCTTTTCTCTTGTCTTTGCCTAGCTTGGTCAAGGCTTTGCTCTACACACTGCTGAACCTTTTTATACTGCAACTGTCTTTCAGCAATCCAATCAAGATCAGGTGAGTTGGGCACTTCCTCAGGATTTAGGACTCCCATCTCCAAGTCAATTGGAAGTTTACCTGGTCTGGCACGCATTAGGTATGCTGGAGAATAGCCTGTGGAGCTAGTCGGGACATGGTTGTACATTTCAATTAAGTCAGGCAATTTTTCAGGCCATTGGTTTCTCTCTTCCAAAGGCAGGGTCTGTAACAAACTGATGACCAGGTGGTTCATTTTCTCACAAAGTCCGTTCCCTTGAGGGTGGTATGGGGTTGTTCTGATCTTCTTACATCCATAGAGGGAGCAGAACTCTTTGAATACCTCTGCTTCAAATGCTGGACCTCTGTCAGTCAAGACTTGGTCAGGATAACCATGGGGCCGACAGAAATGCTCTTGGAATGCTTTTGCAGCTGTTTTTGCAGTCTGGTCCTTAACTGGAACAACAACCAGGAAGCGGGAGTAATGATCCACAATGGTAAGAGCATAGGTGTATCCTGATCTACTGGGAGTCAGCTGCACGTGGTCTAAGGCCACTATCTCCAAGGGTTGCTTTGTCTGGATAGGTTGCAGGGGGGCCTTTTGAGTAGTAGTGTCTTTCCTCCTGAGATTGCACGTACCACATTCTCTGCACCACTGCTCAATGGATTCTCTCATACCCGTCCAGAAGAAACGGTCTCGGATCACCACTTCTAGTTTTTTCCATCCAAAGTGTCCTGCTTGGTTGTGATAAGCTCCTAGCACCATAGGTATGTCCTTTTGGGGCACTACAATCTGCCAGAGTAGTTCATGGGTCCTTGGGTTGATAGCTCTTCGAACCAACTTCCCTTCAAAAACAAAGAGCTTCTTCCTCTCTTTCCAGAGCTGTTGAGCATCTGGTGGCGCATCCGCAGGTAAAGAGGTGTTTTCTACTCCAAGAAGTTCTTTGACAAGGTGCACAGCTGGATCACTCTCTTGTGTTTCGGCCCAGCCATGATGAGGTAATGGATTCAGGGAGATCTCTTGAGTTGCTAGACTTCTTCCAGTCATACAGCCAGAGTTATGGACCATTCGATTGTTGTAGAAGGCTGGCATTTCTACCTCCTCTAAGTCATCAGATTCCTCTGGATCAGGAGGGTTGGGCATGCGGGACAAGGCATCTGCATTCAGGTTCTTCTTGCCAGCTCGGTACTTGATGACAAATTCAAAATTGGATAGGCGGGCAAGCCATCTCTGCTCCAGAGCTCCAAGCTTAGCAGTGTCCAGGTGTGTCAAGGGATTGTTATCGGTGTAGATTGTGAATCTTGAAGAAGCCAGGTAATGCTTGAACCTCTCTGTCACTGCCCATACTATTGCTAGAAGTTCCAACTTGAAGGAGCTATAGTTGACTGGATTCCTCTCAGAAGGACGAAGCTTCCTACTTGCATAAGCAATGACTTTCTCTTTGCCTTGCTGTTCTTGAGAGAGGACAGCTCCAAGTCCATTGTTGCTTGCATCTGTGTACAGTATGAAGGGCTGACTGTAGTCAGGATAGGCTAGGATCTCTTCTCCAGTGAGGGCTTGCTTTAGCTTCTGGAAAGAGTCTTCCAATTGGGGGTTCCACTCCACTAGGGGGCTCTTGCCTTTAGACTTGTTGGATTGGCCGACAAGGAGATCCTGCAAGGGGGCTGCTAGGGTAGTGAAGTCCTTGATAAATCGTCTGTAGTAGCCAACTAACCCTAGAAATTGGCGGATCTCTCTGATGGTAGTTGGGGCTTTCCAGTCCTTGATCACAGTCACCTTGTCTGGGTCTGGGGCAACTCCTTCTGCACTGACCACATGTCCTAGGTACTGTACCTTTGGTTTCAGGAGGTGGCATTTGGAAGGCTTGACCTTCAGGCCAAAGTTGGACAAGGCCTCAAAGACTTCAGCCAGGTGTTGCAAGTGATCCTCATATGTTCCGGAATAAACAATCACATCGTCTAGGTACAATAAGACTGTCTCAAAATTCTTGTGTCCTAGGCAGCACTCCATCAGCCTTTGAAAGGTTCCTGGCGCATTGCATAGGCCGAAGGGCATGACATTAAATTCGTAAAGACCCATGGGAGTCGTAAAGGCTGTCTTCTCCTTATCAGCCTCTGCTACAGGAACCTGCCAATACCCGCTGGTTAGGTCCAGGGTAGAAAAGTACTTAGCCGTCCTGAGCGCTGCTAGTGACTACTCTATGCGCGGCAAAGGGTAAGCATCCTTGTGCGTGATATTATTAATCTTTCTATAATCCACACACATGCGCATAGTCCTGTCTTTCTTGCGAACTAACACTAAGGGTGCTGCCCAGGGGCTATGGCTTTCCCTGATTACTCCAGCACTCTTCATGTCCTTAATCATGTCCTTAGTACACTGATAATGTGCGAGTGGAATGGGCCTATACCTTTCTTTAATTGGTGGATGGTCTCCTGTGGGGATGGTATGTTGTATTACCTTCACCTGCCCAAAGTCCAAGGGAGTCTTACTGAATACCCTTTCATACTCTTGTGCTAACCGCACAACCCCATTCCTTTGGTATTGAGGAGTGCTGTCAGTGCCAATGTGTATTGCTTGACACCAGTCCTCTAACTGTTTTGGGGAATCATTAACATCTGTCTGATCAGACGAAGCCAAGGGCTCTGTTGGCTGGATGTCATTGTTACTGACAGTGAACAGTTTAGCTACTGTGGCATACCTGGGTAAGCAAGCCTCCTCCTCCCCACAGTTCAATATGCGCACTGGTACTCTGCCCTTCTTCACATTAACTATCCCTCTAGCTATCATAACAGTGGGTCTACAGTCAGAATAGACAGGTTCCATCAGGGCCTGGTAGTCTTGCCCTTTGATGCCTATTGCTGCTCTGCACCAGACAATGATTTCACTCCTGGGGGGAAGCATGATGGAATTGGGGTCACTTACCCTCACACTGCCAATCTCTCCACCTGCTAACTCCACTTGTTGACGCTGGACAAGGGCTTTAATCTCCTTATTCAGAGCATATCTTTCTTGGTAGGGGGTAGATCTCAATGCGTCCTGTAAGATGGCAATTACCTCATCTAGACAATTCTCCAACACATTAGTCCCCAATGTTAACATATTAGCAAATTCCCCTTCATCCACATCAACAATTATTAGACCTTGGGATTTAAGATCCGTGCCACCCACTCTCATGGTGACCTCTTTATATCCCACCTGGGCCAGGGGCTGACCATTACTAGCAATTAGTACTAAGTCCCCATTTGGATGTTGGGTAATATCAGCATCAGTCCAGTACCTGCGAAACAAAGTCTGAGGAATAGTGGTTACCTGTGAACCAGTGTCCAGTAGCGCTGTGAAAGGGACACCGTCAATTGTAACTGGAATTATGGGACGTCCACCTACATACCTGCTTTTCCAGCTAGTTGGACCAAATCGTCTTACTCCTGAAGGTTGGTCCTCTACTCCAGGAGTTGCCCATTTAAAGGACACTCTCTCTCAACATGACCAACCTTATCACACCGTCTGCAGATGGGTCGGCCAGAGGGGTCAAACTTGTCAGTGGTCCTCCTGCCGTTGCGCGTCAGTCGCTGTTGAGGAAACAATGTTCTTCTTGAACATCTCCAACGTAGATCCTCTGGGCTGGAAGCAAGCTGGATCTTTGCTGGAGAAGAAACTTGGAGATCTTGAACAGTTTTGGTTAATGCAGCTACATGTTTAGTTAGCTCAGTCATTTGTAACCGCAGCTCTGCAGCATCATCAGATTGGATCTGTGCACACTGTACAGTAGATGGAAAAGGTGCAGCATTTGCAGGGCTCACAGGTGTTTGCCTGTGGAGAGCAACTTGTTGCTCCTCCGTCTGTCCGCATGGATAGACAGGTTCCCTCAGGATACGGATGGATCTGTCCTTGAATTCAATAAAGCTCATATCAGGATTCTGCAGCGCCATCATGCGCAGTTGGGCCTTACCGGATTCTGACAATAGGCCTTCTACAAACTGTTCTTTTAGCATCCTATCCTCATCCTGAATACTATCTGGATCTACTTGTTTAATAGCCCATAAGGCTTCTTGTAGATAAAGGGCAAAATCTCTCACAGTGTCCTGCGGTTTTTGCTTACAGCTGAAAAACCGCATCTTTATCTCTGATGTGGTGCGGGTGTCAAAGGTGATCCTGAGTTTGGTAAAAATGTCCTTTACAGATCTTTTATCATTCAATGGCCAGGATTTCACTTCCCTTTGTGCTGCACCACCAAGTTGACTTATTAATATTGCGACCTTTTGCTCCTCTGTCATAGGGTATAGGTCAAACAGGCTACTCAGCTTTTCTTTAAAGTCTCTGAGGCTATGGGACTCGCCTGTATACTGGGGCAGCCAGGATGCACCTGGAATGTATGGCATTGTTAAGGGTAATATAGGTGCCATAGTTACTTGGTTGTGACCACGGTTAGAGTCTATGGGGGAATCAGAGGGGCCTGGGGATGAAGATGAGGATCCACTTACTTGATACATCACCCCCCCCTTGTTAACCCCAGCAAGGCCACACTCACCGCACTTGATACTGTGAAGCGTTGATCCGGATGGATGGATGGATGGATTGATGCTGGTCTGGCTGCTACAGAGACTTCTACAGTTGGCAGGGGTAGACTGCAATTGGGGATGATGCAATCTGTATCTTTCACTGCTTCTTGCACAGGCATGTCACATGTTTTGCACTCAGCATGGCTTGCAAGAAAAAGACACCAACCCTGCGGCTCAGTGTAACTTGAATCATGCAACTGCTGCTGGTGGCTATTTTGGAAAGCAGGACAAATTTTGAAAAATGCAAGTCTTTTTCAACAAAAATAAAAGTTTTGCGCACTTTCGCTATCCTGTTCGTGACGCCAAAAAGGTGAGTCGCCCCAGCTCAGCCTATGTAGATTCACGGTGCGAGCAGGCCCGACACCGGGGGCGGCAGCGCCTTGAAAAAGGGGAGTTTTAAGCAAAAATGGATTAAAGAAAAATAAAGAAAAATAAAAGTTTGTCGTGACGCCAGTTGGGGTTTCGGCTTGAGGTGAAGCCGGGCACTGTAGATAGGGCCTCTGGGAATAGGTGGTGATGCAGTGCCAGATGTTATACCCTCCCCAACCAGGGCAGGTCCCAGGGCCAGATGATATAGGTGAGGAAGGGATGATTTCCAGGAGGAGTAACAGAGGATCGATGAAAGAATACAGTCCAGACAGGGGTTAACCAAACACTTACAGTTTACTTCTGTAGTCAGCAGGAGATAACAGATGTTACAGGAGGATTCACCCTGCTTCAGTATAGTGAGATGCCAGGCCTCCCTTTTACCATTAGTATGATTCAGCCTTCCACTGCTGCTCAAACTCTCTAATAGATTTCCTCTGGTCCTGGGTTCCAGGAGCTCAGAGGTTAAGTACAACTGGGTAGATCCCCCTTCTGGACAGCAGGTAACGCGAGTTCTTTGGGATGCTGGATACACTCACCCCAACTCTGTATGTTACTGAGCCTCCAGGAATCTTGCATTCACTAGGCCTCAGTCCAGTGAATCTCTCAATGTTCTTAGTGTTTCTCACACTAGTTAGGAATTGATGGTCCTATAACTGCAGCTCCGTGCCTGTGAGGTCTCATCTCACCTCTGCAGGTCTCCGGCCTCCTGTGCTGTTCTATCACACCATGAGGCTTGCAGCACACACTGCACCTCCACACACCTCTCCTCTCTCCTGCACACTCTGAACTGGAACTGAAAAAGAGAGAGACCCTCTTCCAGTCTGTAGCTCCACCCCTTTTCTTAAAGAGATAATGGCTGTGGAACTTTGTGTATGCTAACAGGTTGACTGGATCTCACTATACCTTCACAGTACACAGTATAGATCACATAAGATGACATTTGTAGTGACCCACTCTGTGGGGCGCTACAATACTGTGAGGGCTGCTCTGTATCACTAGTCATCCTATTACATCTCTTATCAGTGTCAGGGCCTAGTAATACTGTGAGGGCCGCTCTGTATTACTATTCCTCCTATTACATCTCTATCAGTGTCAGGTCCTAGTAATACTGTGAGGGCTGCTCTGTATCACTATTAATCCTATTACATCTCTATCAGTGTCAGGTCCTAGTAATACTGTGATGGCCGCTCTGTATTACTATTCATCCTATTACATCTCTATCAGTGTCAGGTCCTAGTAATACTGTGAGGGCTGCTCTGTATTACTATTCATCCTATTACATCTCTTATCAGTGTCAGGGCCTAGTAATACTGTGAGGGCCGCTCTGTATTACAACTCATCCTATTACATCTCTTATCAGTGTCAGGTCCTAGTAATACTGTGAGGGCCGCTCTGTATTACCATTCATCCTATTACATCTCTATCAGTGTCAGGTCCTAGTAATACTGTGAGGGCTGCTCTGTATTACTATTCATCCTATTACATATCTATCAGTGTCAGGACATAGTAATACTGTGAGGGCGGCTCTGTATTACTATTCATCCTATTACATCTCTTATCAGTGTCAGGTCCTAGTAATACTGTGAGGGCCGCTCTGTATTACTATTCATTCTATTACATCTCTTATCAGTGTCAGGTCCTAGTAATACTGTGAGGGCTGCTCTGTATTACTATTCATCCTATTACATCACTTATCAGTGCCAGGTCCTAGTAATACTGTGATGGCCGCTCTGTATTACTATTCATCCTATTACATCTCTTATCAGTGTCAGGTTCTAGTAATACTGTGAGGGCTGCTCTGTATTACTATTCATCCTATTACATCTCTTATCAGTGTCAGGGCCTAGTAATACTGTGAGAGCCGCTCTGTATTACTATTCCTCCTATTACATCTCTATCAGTGTCAGGACATAGTAATACTGTGAGGGCTGCTCTGTATCACTAATCATCCTATTACATCTCTTATCAGTGTCAGGGCCTAGTAATACTGTGAGGGCCGGTCTGTATTACTATTCCTCCTATTACATCTCTATCAGTGTCAGGTCCTAGTAATACTGTGAGGGCTGCTCTGTATCACTAGTCATCCTATTACATCTCTTATCAGTGTCAGGTCCTAGTAATACTGTGAGGGCCGCTCTGTATTACTATTACTCCTATTACATCTCTATCAGTGTCAGGTCCTAGTAATACTGTGAGGGCTGCTCTGTATTACTATTCATCCAATTACATCTCTTATCAGTGTCAGGACATAGTAATACTGTGAGGGCGACTCTGTATTACTAGTCATCCTATTACATCTCTTAGTGTCAGGACATAGTAATACTGTGAGGGCCGCTCTGTATTACTATTCATCTATTACATCTCTTATCAGTGTCAGGTCCTAGTAATACTGTGAGGGCCGCTCTGTATTACTATTCATCCTATTACATCTCTTATCAGTGTCAGGACATAGTAATACTGTGAGGGCGGCTCTGTATTACTATTCATCCTATTACATCTCTTATCAGTGTCAGGTCCCAGTAATACTGTGAGGGCCACTCTGTATTACTATTCATTCTATTACATCTCTTATCAGTGTCAGGTCCTAGTAATACTGTGAGGGCTGCTCTGTATTACTATTCATCCTATTACATCACTTATCAGTGTCAGGTCCTAGTAATACTGTGAGGGCCGCTCTGTATTACTATTCCTCCTATTACATCTCTATCAGTGTCAGGTCCTAGTAATACTGTGAGGGCCGCTCTGTATTACTATTCCTCCTATTACATCTCTATCAGTGTCAGGTCCTAGTAATACTGTGAGGGCCGCTCTGTATTACTATTCCTCCTATTACATCTCTATCAGTGTCAGGTCCTAGTAATACTGTGAGGGCCGCTCTGTATTAAAATTCATCCTATTACATCTCTTATCAGTGTCAGGACATAATAATACTGTGAGGGCGGCTCTGTATTACTAGTCATCCTATTACATCTCTTATCAGTGTCAGGACATAGTAATACTGTGAGGGCGGCTCTGTATTACTATTCATCTTTTACATCTCTTATCAGTGTCAGGACATAGTAATACTGTGAGGGCCGCTCTGTATTACTATTCATCCTATTACATCTCTTATCAGTGTCAGGACATAGTAATACTGTGAGGGCTGCTCTGTATTACTATTCATCCTATTACATCTCTTATCAGTGTCAGGACATAGTAATACTGTGAGGGCCGCTCTGTATTACTATTCATCCTATTACATCTCTTATCAGTGTCAGGTCCTAGTAATACTTTGAGGGCCGCTCTGTATTACTATTCATCCTATTACATCTCTTATCAGTGTCAGGTCCTAGTAATACTGTGAGGGCCGCTCTGTATTACCATTCATCCTATTACATCTCTTATCAGTGTCAGGACATAGTAATACTGTGAGGGCTGCTCTGTATTACTATTCATCCTATTACATCTCTTATCAGTGTCAGGTCCTAGTAATACTGTGATGGCCGCTCTGTATTACTATTCATCCTATTACATCTCTTATCAGTGTTAGGTCCTAGTAATAATGTGAGGGCCGCTCTGTATTACTAGTCATCCTATTACATCTCTATCAGTGTCAGGTCCTAGTAATACTGTGAGGGCTGCTCTGTATTACAATTCATCCTATTACATCTCTTATCAGTGTCAGGACATAGTAATACTGTGAGGGCGGCTCTGTATTACTATTCATCCTATTACATCTCTTATCAGTGTCAGGTCCTAGTAATACTGTGAGGGCCGCTCTGTATTACTATTCATTCTATTACATCTGTTATCAGTGTCTGGTCCTAGTAATACTGTGAGGGCTGCTCTGTATTACTATTCATCCTATTACATCACTTATCAGTATCAGGTCCTAGTAATACTGTGACGGCCGCTCTGTATTACTATTCATCCTATTACATCTCTTATCAGTGTCAGGTCCTAGTAATACTGTGAGGGCTGCTCTGTATTACTATTCATCCTATTACATCTCTTATCAGTGTCAGGGCCTAGTAATACTGTGAGAGCCGCTCTGTATTACTATTCCTCCTATTACATCTCTATCAGTGTCAGGTCCTAGTAATACTGTGAGGGCTGCTCTGTATCACTAGTCATCCTATTACATCTCTTATCAGTGTCAGGTCCTAGTAATACTGTGAGGGCCGCTCTGTATTACTATTCCTCCTATTACATCTCTATCAGTGTCAGGTCCTAGTAATACTGTGAGGGCCGCTCTGTATTACTATTCCTCCTATTACATCTCTATCAGTGTTAGGTCCTAGTAATAATGTGAGGGCCACTCTGTATTACTATTCATCCTATTACATCTCTTATCAGTGTCAGGACATAGTAATACTGTGAGGGCGGCTCTGTATTACTAGTCATCCTATTACATCTCTTATCAGTGTCAGGACATAGTAATACTGTGAGGGCCGCTCTGTATTACTATTCATCTAATACATCTCTTATCAGTGTCAGGTCCTAGTAATACTGTGAGGGCCGCTCTGTATTACTATTCATCCTATTACATCTCTTATCAGTGTCAGGACATAGTAATACTGTGAGGGCTGCTCTGTATTACTATTCATCCTATTACATCTCTTATCAGTGTCAGGACATAGTAATACTGTGAGGGCCGCTCTGTATTGCTATTCATCCTATTACATCTCTTATCAGTGTCAGGTCCTAGTAATACTGTGAGGGCCGCTCTGTATTACTATTGATCCTATTACATCTCTTATCAGTGTCAGGTCCTAGTAATACTGTGAGGGCTGCTCTGTATTACCATTCATCCTATTACATCTCTTATCAGTGTCAGGACATAGTAATACTGTGAGGGCTGCTCTGTATTACTATTCATCCTATTACATCTCTTATCAGTGTCAGGACATAGTAATACTGTGAAGGCGGCTCTGTATTACTATTCATCCTATTACATCTCTTATCAGTGTCAGGTCCTAGTAATACTGTGAGGGACGCTCTGTATTACTATTCATTCTATTACATCTCTTATCAGTGTCTGGTCCTAGTAATACGGTGAGGGCTGCTCTGTATTACTATTCATCCTATTACATCACTTATCAGTATCAGGTCCTAGTAATACTGTGATGGCCGCTCTGTATTACTTTTCATCCTATTACATCTCTTATCAGTGTCAGGTCCTAGTAATACTGTGAGAGCCGCTCTGTATTACTATTCCTCCTATTACATCTCTATCAGTGTCAGGTCCTAGTAATACTGTGAGGGCTGCTCTGTATCACTAGTCATCCTATTACATCTCTTATCAGTGTCAGGGCCTAGTAATACTGTGAGGGCCGCTCTGTATTACTATTCCTCCTATTACATCTCTATCAGTGTCAGGTCCTAGTAATACTGTGAGGGCTGCTCTGTATCACTAGTCATCCTATTACATCTCTTATCAGTGTCAGGTCCTAGTAATACTGTGAGGGCCGCTCTGTATTACTATTCCTCCTATTACATCTCTATCAGTGTCAGGTCCTAGTAATACTGTGAGGGCCGCTCTGTATTACTATTCCTCCTATTACATCTCTATCAGTGTCAGGTCCTAGTAATACTGTGAGGGCCACTCTGTATTACTATTCATCCTATTACATCTCTTATCAGTGTCAGGACATAGTAATACTGTGAGGGCAGCTCTGTATTACTAGTCATCCTATTACATCTCTTATCAGTGTCAGGACATAGTAATACTGTGAGGGCCGCTCTGTATTACTATTCATCTATTACATCTCTTATCAGTGTCAGGTCCTAGTAATACTGTGAGGGCCGCTCTGTGTTACTATTCATCCTATTACATCTCTTATCAGTGTCAGGACATAGTAATACTGTGAGGGATGCTCGGTATTACTATTCATCCTATTACATCTCTTATCAGTGTCAGGACATAGTAATACTGTGAGGGCGGCTCTGTATTACTATTCATCCTATTACATCTCTTATCAGTGTCAGGTCCTAGTAATACTGTGAGGGCCGCTCTGTATTACTATTCATTCTATTACATCTCTTATCAGTGTCAGGTCCTAGTAATACTGTGAGGGCTGCTCTGTATTACTATTCATCCTATTACATCACTTATCAGTGCCAGGTCCTAGTAATACTGTGATGGCCGCTCTGTATTACTATTCATCCTATTACATCTCTTATCAGTGTCAGGTCCTAGTAATACTGTGAGGGCTGCTCTGTATTACTATTCATCCTATTACATCTCTTATCAGTGTCAGGGCCTAGTAATACTGTGAGAGCCGCTCTGTATTACTATTCCTCCTATTACATCTCTATCAGTGTCAGGACATAGTAATACTGTGAGGGCTGCTCTGTATCACTAGTCATCCTATTACATCTCTTATCAGTGTCAGGGCCTAGTAATACTGTGAGGGCCGCTCTGTATTACTATTCCTCCTATTACATCTTTATCAGTGTCAGGTCCTAGTAATACTGTGAGGGCTGCTCTGTATCACTAGTCATCCTATTACATCTCTTATCAGTGTCAGGTCCTAGTAATACTGTGAGGGCCGCTCTGTATTACTATTACTCCTATTACATCTCTATCAGTGTCAGGTCCTAGTAATACTGTGAGGGCTGCTCTGTATTACTATTCATCCAATTACATCTCTTATCAGTGTCAGGACATAGTAATACTGTGAGGGCGACTCTGTATTACTAGTCATCCTATTACATCTCTTAGTGTCAGGACATAGTAATACTGTGAGGGCCGCTCTGTATTACTATTCATCTATTACATCTCTTATCAGTGTCAGGTCCTAGTAATACTGTGAGGGCCGCTCTGTATTACTATTCATCCTATTACATCTCTTATCAGTGTCAGGACATAGTAATACTGTGAGGGCGGCTCTGTATTACTATTCATCCTATTACATCTCTTATCAGTGTCAGGTCCCAGTAATACTGTGAGGGCCACTCTGTATTACTATTCATTCTATTACATCTCTTATCAGTGTCAGGTCCTAGTAATACTGTGAGGGCTGCTCTGTATTACTATTCATCCTATTACATCACTTATCAGTGTCAGGTCCTAGTAATACTGTCAGGGCTGCTCTGTATTACTATTCATCCTATTACATCTCTTATCAGTGTCAGGGCCTAGTAATACTGTGAGGGCCGCTCTGTATTATTATTCCTCCTATTACATCTCTATCAGTGTCAGGTCCTAGTAATACTGTGAGGGCTGCTCTGTATCACTAGTCATCCTATTACATCTCTTATCAGTGTCAGGTCCTAGTAATACTGTGAGGGCCGCTCTGTATTACTATTCCTCCTATTACATCTCTATCAGTGTCAGGTCCTAGTAATACTGTAAGGGCCGCTCTGTATTACTATTCCTCCTATTACATCTCTATCAGTGTCAGGTCCTAGTAATACTGTGAGGGCCGCTCTGTATTAAAATTCATCCTATTACATCTCTTATCAGTGTCAGGACATAATAATACTGTGAGGGCCGCTCTGTATTACTAGTCATCCTATTACATCTCTTATCAGTGTCAGGACATAGTAATACTGTGAGGGCGGCTCTGTATTACTATTCATCTATTACATCTCTTATCAGTGTCAGGACATAGTAATACTGTGAGGGCCGCTCTGTATTACTATTCATCCTATTACATCTCTTATCAGTGTCAGGACATAGTAATACTGTGAGGGCTGCTCTGTATTACTATTCATCCTATTACATCTCTTATCAGTGTCAGGACATAGTAATACTGTGAGGGCCGCTCTGTATTACTATTCATCCTATTACATCTCTTATCAGTGTCAGGTCCTAGTAATACTTTGAGGGCCGCTCTGTATTACTATTCATCCTATTACATCTCTTATCAGTGTCAGGTCCTAGTAATACTGTGAGGGCCGCTCTGTATTACCATTCATCCTATTACATCTCTTATCAGTGTCAGGACATAGTAATACTGTGAGGGCTGCTCTGTATTACTATTCATCCTATTACATCTCTTATCAGTGTCAGGACATAGTAATACTGTGAGGGCGGCTCTGTATTACTATTCATCCTATTACATCTCTTATCAGTGTCAGGTCCTAGTAATACTGTGAGGGACGCTCTGTATTACTATTCATTCTATTACATCTCTTATCAGTGTCTGGTCCTAGTAATACGGTGAGGGCTGCTCTGTATTACTATTCATCCTATTACATCACTTATCAGTATCAGGTCCTAGTAATACTGTGATGGCCGCTCTGTATTACTTTTCATCCTATTACATCTCTTATCAGTGTCAGGTCCTAGTAATACTGTGAGAGCCGCTCTGTATTACTATTCCTCCTATTACATCTCTATCAGTGTCAGGTCCTAGTAATACTGTGAGGGCTGCTCTGTATCACTAGTCATCCTTTTACATCTCTTATCAGTGTCAGGGCCTAGTAATACTGTGAGGGCCGCTCTGTATTACTATTCCTCCTATTACATCTCTATCAGTGTCAGGTCCTAGTAATACTGTGAGGGCTGCTCTGTATCACTAGTCATCCTATTACATCTCTTATCAGTGTCAGGTCCTAGTAATACTGTGAGGGCCGCTCTGTATTACTATTCCTCCTATTACATCTCTATCAGTGTCAGGTCCTAGTAATACTGTGAGGGCCGCTCTGTATTACTATTCCTCCTATTACATCTCTATCAGTGTCAGGTTCTAGTAATACTGTGAGGGCCACTCTGTATTACTATTCATCCTATTACATCTCTTATCAGTGTCAGGACATAGTAATACTGTGAGGGCAGCTCTGTATTACTAGTCATCCTATTACATCTCTTATCAGTGTCAGGACTTAGTAATACTGTGAGGGCCGCTCTGTATTACTATTCATCTATTACATCTCTTATCAGTGTCAGGTCCTAGTAATACTGTGAGGGCCGCTCTGTGTTACTATTCATCCTATTACATCTCTTATCAGTGTCAGGACATAGTAATACTGTGAGGGATGCTCGGTATTACTATTCATCCTATTACATCTCTTATCAGTGTCAGGACATAGTAATACTGTGAGGGCCGCTCTGTATTACTATTCATCCTATTACATCTCTTATCAGTGTCAGGACATAGTAATACTGTGAGGGCGACTCTGTTTTATTAGTCATCCTATTACATCTCTTATCAGTGTCAGGACATAGTAATACTGTGAGGGCCGCTCTGTATTACTATTCATCTATCACATCCCTTATCAGTGTCAGGACATAGTAATACTGTGAGGGCTGCTCTGTATTACTATTCATCCTATTACATCTCTTATCAGTGTCAGGTCCTAGTAATACTGTGAGGGCCGCTCTGTATTACTAGTCATCCTATTACATCTCTATCAGTGTCAGGTCCTAGTAATACTGTGAGGGCTGCTCTGTATTACTATTCATCCAATTACATCTCTTATCAGTGTCAGGACATAGTAATACTGTGAGGGCGACTCTGTATTACTAGTCATCCTATTACATCTCTATCAGTGTCAGGTCCTAGTAATACTGTGAGGGCTGCTCTGTATTACTATTCATCCAATTACATCTCTTATCAGTGTCAGGACATAGTAATACTGTGAGGGTGACTCTGTATTACTAGTCATCCTATTACATCTCTTAGTGTCAGGACATAGTAATACTGTGAGGGCCGCTCTGTATTACTATTCATCTATTACATCTCTTCTCAGTGTCAGGTCCTAGTAATACTGTGAGGGCCGCTCTGTATTACTATTCATCCTATTACATCACTTATCAGTGTCAGGTCCCAGTAATACTGTCAGGGCTGCTCTGTATTACTATTCATCCTATTACATCTCTTATCAGTGTCAGGGCCTAGTAATACTGTGAGGGCCGATCTGTATTACTATTCCTCCTATTACATCTCTATCAGTGTCAGGTCCTAGTAATACTGTGAGGGCTGCTCTGTATCACTAGTCATCCTATTACATCTCTTATCAGTATCAGGTCCTAGTAATACTGTGAGGGCCGCTCTGTATTACTATTCCTCCTATTACATCTCTATCAGTGTCAGGTCCTAGTAATACTGTGAGGACCGCTCTGTATTACTATTCATCCTATTACATCTCTATCAGTGTCAGGTCCTAGTAATACCGTGAGGGCCGCTCTGTATTACTATTCATCCTATTACATCTCTTATCAGTGTCAGGACATAATAATACTGTGAGGGCGGCTCTGTATTACTAGTCATCCTATTACATCTCTTATCAGTGTCAGGACATAGTGATACTGTGAGGGCGGCTCTGTATTACTATTCATCTATTACATCTCTTATCAGTGTCAGGTCCTAGTAATACTGTGAGGGCCGCTCTGTATTACTATTCATCCTATTACATCTCTTATCAGTGTCAGGACATAGTAATACTGTGAGGGCTGCTCTGTATTACTATTCATCCTATTACATCTCTTATCAGTGTCAGGACATAGTAATACTGTGAGGGCCGCTCTGTATTACTATTCATCCTATTACATCTCTTATCAGTGTCAGGTCCTAGTAATACTTTGAGGGCCGCTCTGTATTACCATTCATCCTATTACATCTCTTATCAGTGTCAGGACATAGTAATACTGTGAGGGCTGCTCTGTATTACTATTCATCCTATTACATCTCTTATCAGTGTCAGGTCCTAGTAATACTGTGATGGCCGCTCTGTATTACTATTCATCCTATTAAATCTCTTATCAGTGTTAGGTCCTAGTAATACTGTGAGGGCCGCTCTGTATTACTAGTCATCCTATTACATCTCTATCAGTGTCAGGTCCTAGTAATACTGTGAGGGCTGCTCTGTATCACTAGTCATCCTATTACATCTCTTATCAGTGTCAGGACATAGTAATACTGTGAGGGCGGCTCTGTATTACTATTCATCCTATTACATCTCTTATCAGTGTCAGGTCCTAGTAATACTGTGAGGGCCGCTCTGTATTACTATTCATTCTATTACATCTCTTATCAGTGTCTGGTCCTAGTAATACTGTGAGGGCTGCTCTGTATTACTATTCATCCTATTACATCACTTATCAGTATCAGGTCCTAGTAATACTGTGACGGCAGCTCTGTATTACTATTCATCCTATTACATCTCTTATCAGTGTCAGGTCCTAGTAATACTGTGAGGGCTGCTCTGTATTACTATTCATCCTATTACATCTCTTATCAGTGTCAGGGCCTAGTAATACTGTGAGAGCCGCTCTGTATTACTATTCCTCCTATTACATCTCTATCAGTGTCAGGTCCTAGTAATACTGTGAGGGCCGCTCTGTATTACTATTCCTCCTATTACATCTCTATCAGTGTCAGGTCCTGGTAATACTGTGATGGCCGCTCTGTATTACTATTCATCCTATTACATCTCTTATCAGTGTCAGGTCCTAGTAATACTGTGAGGGCTGCTCTGTATTACTATTCATCCTATTACATCTCTTATCAGTGTCAGGGCCTAGTAATACTGTGAGATCCGCTCTGTATTACTATTCCTCCTATTACATCTCTATCAGTGTCAGGTCCTAGTAATACTGTGAGGGCTGCTCTGTATCACTAGTCATCCTATTACATCTCTTATCAGTGTCAGGGCCTAGTAATACTGTGAGGGCCGCTCTGTATTACTATTCCTCCTATTACATCTCTATCAGTGTCAGGTCCTAGTAATACTGTGAGGGCTGCTCTGTATCACTTGTCATCCTATTACATCTCTTATCAGTGTCAGGTCCTAGTAATACTGTGAGGGCCGCTCTGTATTACTATTCCTCCTATTACATCTCTATCAGTGTCAGGTCCTAGTAATACTGTGAGGGCCGCTCTGTATTACTATTCCTCCTATTACATCTCTATCAGTGTCAGGTCCTAGTAATACTGTGAGGGCCACTCTGTATTACTATTCATCCTATGACATCTCTTATCAGTGTCAGGACATAGTAATACTGTGAGGGCAGCTCTGTATTACTAGTCATCCTATTACATCTCTTATCAGTGTCAGGACATAGTAAAACTGTGAGGGCCGCTCTGTATTACTATTCATCTATTACATCTCTTATCAGTGTCAGGGCCTAGTAATACTGTGAGGGCCGCTCTGTATTACTATTCCTCCTATTACATCTCTATCAGTGTCAGGTCCTAGTAATACTGTGAGGGCTGCTCTGTATCACTAGTCATCCTATTACATCTCTATCAGTGTCAGGTCCTAGTAATACTGTGAGGGCTGCTCTGTATCACTAGTCATCCTATTACATCTCTTATCAGTGTCAGGTCCTAGTAATACTGTGAGGGCCGCTTTGTATTACTATTCCTCCTATTACATCTCTTTCAGTGTCAGGTCCTAGTAATACTGTGAGGGCCGCTCTGTATTACTATTCCTCCTATTACATCTCTATCAGTGTCAGGTCCTAGTAATACTGTGAGGGCCACTCTGTATTACTATTCATCCTATTACATCTCTTATCAGTGTCAGGACATAGTAATACTGTGAGGGCAGCTCTGTATTACTAGTCATCCTATTACATCTCTTATCAGTGTCAGGACATAGTAATACTGTGAGGGCCGCTCTGTATTACTATTCATCTATTACATCTCTTATCAGTGTCAGGTCCTAGTAATACTGTGAGGGCCGCTCTGTGTTACTATTCATCCTATTACATCTCTTATCAGTGTCAGGACATAGTAATACTGTGAGGGATGCTCTATATTACTATTCATCCTATTACATCTATTATCAGTCTCAGGACATAGTAATACTGTGAGGGCCGCTCTGTATTACTATTCATCCTATTACATCTCTTATCAGTGTCAGGACATAGTAATACTGTGAGGGCGACTCTGTATTATTAGTCATCCTATTACATCTCTTATCAGTGTCAGGACATAGTAATACTGTGAGGGCCGCTCTGTATTACTATTCATCTATCACATCCCTTATCAGTGTCAGGACATAGTAATACTGTGAGGGCTGCTCTGTATTACTATCCATCCTATTACATCTCTTATCAGTGTCAGGTCCTAGTAATACTGTGAGGGCCGCTCTGTATTACTAGTCATCCTATTACATCTCTATCAGTGTCAGGTCCTAGTAATACTGTGAGGGCTGCTCTGTATTACTATTCATCCAATTACATCTCTTATCAGTGTCAGGACATAGTAATACTGTGAGGGCGACTCTGTATTACTAGTCATCCTATTACATCTCTATCAGTGTCAGGTCCTAGTAATACTGTGAGGGCTGCTCTGTATTACTATTCATCCAATTACATCTCTTATCAGTGTCAGGACATAGTAATACTGTGAGGGCGACTCTGTATTACTAGTCATCCTATTACATCTCTTAGTGTCAGGACATAGTAATACTGTGAGGGCCGCTCTGTATTACTATTCATCCTATTACATCACTTATCAGTGTCAGGTCCCAGTAATACTGTCAGGGCTGCTCTGTATTACTATTCATCCTATTACATCTCTTATCAGTGTCAGGGCCTAGTAATACTGTGAGGGCCGCTCTGTATTACTACTCCTCCTATTACATCTCTATCAGTGTCAGGTCCTAGTAACACTGTGAGGGCTGCTCTGTATCACTAGTCATCCTATTACATCTCTTATCTGTGTCAGGTCCTAGTAATACTGTGAGGGCCGCTCTGTATTACTATTCCTCCTATTACATCTCTATCAGTGTCAGGTCCTAGTAATACTGTGAGGGCCGCTCTGTATTACTATTCCTCCTATTATATCTCTATCAGTGTCAGGTCCTAGTAATACTGTGAGGGCCGCTCTGTATTACTATTCATCCTATTACATCTCTTATCAGTGTCAGGACATAATAATACTGTGAGGGCGGCTCTGTATTACTAGTCATCCTATTACATCTCTTATCAGTGTCAGGACATAGTGATACTGTGAGGGCGGCTCTGTATTACTATTCATCTATTACATCTCTTATCAGTGTCAGGTCCTAGTAATACTGTGAGGGCCGCTCTGTATTACTATTCATCCTATTACATCTCTTATCAGTGTCAGGACATAGTAATACTGTGAGGGCTGCTCTGTATTACTATTCATCCTATTACATCTCTTATCAGTGTCAGGACATAGTAATACTGTGAGGGCCACTCTGTATTACTATTCATCCTATTACATCTCTTATCAGTGTCAGGTCCTAGTAATACTTTGAGGGCCGCTCTGTATTACTATTCATCCTATTACATCTCTTATCAGTGTCAGGTCCTAGTAATACTGTGAGGGCCGCTCTGTATTACCATTCATCCTATTACATCTCTTATCAGTGTCAGGACATAGTAATACTGTGAGGGCTGCTCTGTATTACTATTCATCCTATTACATCTCTTATCAGTGTCAAGTCCTAGTAATACTGTGATGGCCGCTCTGTATTACTATTCATCCTATTACATCTCTTATCAGTGTTAGGTCCTAGTAATACTGTGAGGGCCGCTCTGTATTACTAGTCATCCTATTACATCTCTATCAGTGTCAGGTCCTAGTAATACTGTGAGGGCCGCTCTGTATTACTATTCATTCTATTACATCTCTTATCAGTGTCTGGTCCTAGTAATACTGTGAGGGCTGCTCTGTATTACTATTCATCCTATTACATCACTTATCAGTATCAGGTCCTAGTAATACTGTGACGGCCGCTCTGTATTACTCTTCATCCTATTACATCTCTTATCAGTGTCAGGTCCTAGTAATACTGTGAGGGCTGCTCTGTATTACTATTCATCCTATTACATCTCTTATCAGTGTCAGGGCCTAGTAATACTGTGAGAGCCGCTCTGTATTACTATTCCTCCTATTACATCTCTATCAGTGTCAGGTCCTAGTAATACTGTGAGGGCTGCTCTGTATCACTAGTCATCCTATTACATCTCTTATCAGTGTCAGGTCCTAGTAATACTGTGAGGGCCGCTCTGTATTACTATTCCTCCTATTACATCTCTATCAGTGTCAGGTCCTAGTAATACTGTGAGGGCCGCTCTGTATTACTATTCCTCCTATTACATCTCTATCAGTGTCAGGTCCTAGTAATACTGTGAGGGCCACTCTGTATTACTATTCATCCTATTACATCTCTTATCAGTGTCAGGACATAGTAATACTGTGAGGGCGGCTCTGTATTACTAGTCATCCTATTACATCTCTTATCAGTGTCAGGACATAGTAATACTGTGAGGGCCGCTCTGTATTACTATTCATCTAATACATCTCTTATCAGTGTCAGGTCCTAGTAATACTGTGAGGGCCGCTCTGTATTACTACTCATCCTATTATATCTCTTATCAGTGTCAGGTCCTAGTAATACTGTGAGGGCGGCTCTGTATTACTATTCATCCTATTACATCTCTTATCAGTGTCAGGTCCTAATAATACTGTGAGGGCCGCTCTGTATTACTATTCATACTATTACATCTCTTATCAGTGTCAGGTCCTAGTAATACTGTGATGGCCGCTCTGTATTACTATTCATCCTATTATATCTCTTATCAGTGTCAGGTCCTAGTAATACTGTGAGGGCCGCTCTGTATTACTATTCATCCTATTACATCTCTTATCAGTGTCAGGTCCTAGTAATACTGTGAGGGCCGCTCTGTATTACTATTCATCCTATTACATTTCTTATCAGTGTCAGGTCCTAGTAATACTGTGAGGGCTGCTCTGTATCACTATTCATCCTATTACATCTCTTATCAGTGTCAGGTCCTAGTACTACTGTGAAGGCCGCTCTGTATTACTATTCATCCTATTACATCCCTTATCAGTGTCAGGTCCTAGTAATACTGTGAGGGCCGCTCTGTATTACTATTCATCCTATTACATCTCTTATCAGTGTCTGGTCCTAGTAATACTGTGAGGGCGGCTCTGTATTACTATTCATCCTATTACATCTCTTATCAGTGTCAGACCATAGTAATACTGTGATGGCTGCTCTGTATTACTATTCATCCTATTACATCTCTTATCAGTGTCAGGACATAGTAATACTGTGATGGCTGCTCTGTATTACTATTAATCCTATTACATCTCTTATCAGTGTCAGATCCTAGTAATACTGTGAGGGCCGCTCTGTATTACTATTCATCCTATTACATCTCTTATCAGTGTCAGGACATAGTAATACTGTGAGGGCTGCTCTGTATTACTACTCATCCTATTACATCTCTTATCAGTGTCAGGCCATAGTAATACTGTGATGGCTGCTCTGTATTACTATTCATCCTATTACATCTCTTATCAGTGTCAGGTCCTAGTAATACTGTGAGGGCGGCTCTGTATTACTAGTCATTCTATTACATCTCTTATCAGTGTCAGGGCCTAGTAATACTGTGAGGGCCGCTCTGTATTACTATTCATCCTATTACATCTCTTATCAGTGTCAGGTCCTAGTAATTCTGTGAGGGCCTCTCTGTTTTACTACTCATCCTATTATATCTCTTATCAGTGTCAGGTCCTAGTAATACTGTGAGGGCGGCTCTGTATTACTATTCATCCTATTACATCTCTTATCAGTGTCAGGTCCTAATAATACTGTGAGGGCCGCTCTGTATTACTATTCATACTATTACATCTCTTATCAGTGTCAGGTCCTAGTAATACTGTGAGGGCGGCTCTGTATTACTAGTCATCCTATTACATCTCTTATCAGTGTCAGGTCCTAGTAATACTGTGAGGGCCGCTCTGTATTACTATTCATCCTATTACATCTCTTATCAGTGTCAGGTCCTAGTAATACTGTGAGGGCCGCTCTGTATTACTATTCATCCTATTACATCTCTTATCAGTGTCAGGTCCTAGTAATACTGTGAGGGCGGCTCTGTATTACTATTCATCCTATTACATCTCTTATCAGTGTCAGGTCCTAGTAATACTCTGAGGGCCGCTCTGTATTACTATTCATTCTATTACATCTCTTATCAGTGTCAGGTCCTAGTAATACTGTGAGGGCTGCCCTGTATTACTATTCATCCTATTACATCTCTTATCAGTGTCAGGTCCTAGTAATGCTGTGATGGCCGCTCTGTATTACTATTCATCCTATTACATCTCTTATCAGTGTCAGGTCCTAGTAATACTGTGAGGGCTGCTCTTTATTAATATTTATCCTATTACATCTCTTATCAGTGTCAGGGCCTAGTAATACTGTGAGGGCCGCTCTGTATTACTTTTCCTCCTATTACATCTCTATCAGTGTCAGGTCCTAGTAATACTGTGAGGGCTGCTCTGTATCACTAGTCATCCTATTACATCTCTTATCAGTGTCAGGTCCTAGTAATACTGTGAGGGCCGCTCTGTATTACTATTCCTCCTATTACATCTCTATCAGTGTCAGGTCCTAGTAATACTGTGAGGGCCGCTCTGTATTACTATTCCTCCAATTACATCTCTATCAGTGTCAGGTCCTAGTAATACTGTGAGGGCCGCTTTGTATTACTATTCATCCTATTACATCTCTTATCAGTGTCAGGACATAGTTATACTGTGAGGGCGGCTCTGTATTACTAGTCATCCTATTACATCTCTTATCAGTGTCAGGACATAGTAATACTGTGAGGGCCGCTCTGTATTACTATTCATCTATTACATCTCTTATCAGTGTCAGGTCCTAGTTATACTGTGAGGGCCGCTCTGTATTACTATTCATCCTATTACATCTCTTATTAGTGTCAGGACATAGTTATACTGTGAGGGCTGCTCTGTATTACTACTCATCCTATTACATCTCTTATCAGTGTCAGGCCATAGTAATACTGTGATGGCTGCTCTGTATTACTATTCATCCTATTACATCTCTTATCAGTGTCAGGTCCTAGTAATACTGTGAGGGCGGCTCTGTATTACTAGTCATTCTATTACATCTCTTATCAGTGTCAGGGCCTAGTAATACTGTGAGGGCCGCTCTGTATTACTATTCATCCTATTACATCTCTTATCAGTGTCAGGTCCTAGTAATTCTGTGAGGGCCTCTCTGTATTACTACTCATCCTATTATATCTCTTATCAGTGTCAGGTCCTAGTAATACTGTGAGGGCGGCTCTGTATTACTATTCATCCTATTACATCTCTTATCAGTGTCAGGTCCTAATAATACTGTGAGGGCCGCTCTGTATTACTATTCATACTATTACATCTCTTATCAGTGTCAGGTCCTAGTAATACTGTGAGGGCGGCTCTGTATTACTAGTCATCCTATTACATCTCTTATCAGTGTCAGGTCCTAGTAATACTGTGAGGGCCGCTCTGTATTACTATTCATCCTATTACATCTCTTATTAGTGTCAGGTCCTAGTAATACTGTGAGGGCCGCTCTGTATTACTATTCATCCTATTACATCTCTTATCAGTGTCAGGTCCTAGTAATACTGTGAGGGCGGCTCTGTATTACTATTCATCCTATTACATCTCTTATCAGTGTCAGGTCCTAGTAATACTGTGAGGGCCGCTCTGTATTACTATTCATTCTATTACATCTCTTATCAGTGTCAGGTCCTAGTAATACTGTGAGGGCTGCCCTGTATTACTATTCATCCTATTACATCTCTTATCAGTGTCAGGTCCTAGTAATGCTGTGATGGCCGCTCTGTATTACTATTCATCCTATTACATCTCTTATCAGTGTCAGGTCCTAGTAATACTGTGAGGGCTGCTCTTTATTAATATTTATCCTATTACATCTCTTATCAGTGTCAGGGCCTAGTAATACTGTGAGGGCCGCTCTGTATTACTTTTCCTCCTATTACATCTCTATCAGTGTCAGGTCCTAGTAATACTGTGAGGGCTGCTCTGTATCACTAGTCATCCTATTACATCTCTTATCAGTGTCAGGTCCTAGTAATACTGTGAGGGCCGCTCTGTATTACTATTCCTCCTATTACATCTCTATCAGTGTCAGGTCCTAGTAATACTGTGAGGGCCGCTTTGTATTACTATTCCTCCTATTACATCTCTTATCAGTGTCAGGTCCAAGTAATACTGTGAGGGCCGCTCTGTATTACTATTCATCCTATTACATCTCTTATCAGTGTCAGGACATAGTTATACTGTGAGGGCGGCTCTGTATTACTAGTCATCCTATTACATCTCTTATCAGTGTCAGGACATAGTAATACTGTGAGGGCCGCTCTGTATTACTATTCATCTATTACATCTCTTATCAGTGTCAGGTCCTAGTTATACTATGAGGGCCGCTCTGTATTACTATTCATCCTATTACATCTCTTATCAGTGTCAGGACATAGTAATACTGTGAGGGCTGCTCTGTATTACTATTCATCCTATTACATCTCTTATCACTGTCAGGTCCTAGTAATACTGTGAGGGCCGCTCTGTATTACTATTCATCCTATTACATCTCTTATCAGTGTCAGGTCCTAGTAATACTGTGAGGGCCGCTCTGTATTACCATTCATCCTATTACATCTCTTATCAGTGTCAGGACATAGTAATACTGTGAGGGCTGCTCTGTATTACTATTCATCCTATTACATCTCTTATCAGTGTCAGGGCCTAGTAATACTGTGAGGGCCGCTCTGTATTACTAGTCATCCTATTACATCTCTTATCAGTGTCAGGGCCTAGTAATACTGTGAGGGCTGCTCTGTATTACTATTCATCTATTACATCTCTTATCAGTGTCAGGTCCTAGTAATACTGTGAGGGCCGCTCTGTATCACTATTCATCCTATTACATCTCTTATCATTGTCAGGGCCTAGTAATACTGTGAGGGCTGTTCTGTATTACTACTCATCCTATTACATCTCTTATCAGTGTCAGGACATAGTTATACTGTGAGGGCTGCTCTGTATTACTACTCATCCTATTACATCTCTTATCAGTGTCAGGCCATAGTAATACTGTGATGGCTGCTCTGTATTACTATTCATCCTATTACATCTCTTATCAGTGTCAGGTCCTAGTAATACTGTGAGGGCGGCTCTGTATTACTAGTCATTCTATTACATCTCTTATCAGTGTCAGGGCCTAGTAATACTGTGAGGGCCGCTCTGTATTACTATTCATCCTATTACATCTCTTATCAGTGTCAGGTCCTAGTAATTCTGTGAGGGTCTCTCTGTATTACTACTCATCCTATTATATCTCTTATCAGTGTCAGGTCCTAGTAATACTGTGAGGGCGGCTCTGTATTACTATTCATCCTATTACATCTCTTATCAGTGTCAGGTCCTAATAATACTGTGAGGGCCGCTCTGTATTACTATTCATACTATTACATCTCTTATCAGTGTCAGGTCCTAGTAATACTGTGAGGGCGGCTCTGTATTACTAGTCATCCTATTACATCTCTTATCAGTGTCAGGTCCTAGTAATACTGTGAGGGCCGCTCTGTATTACTATTCATCCTATTACATCTCTTATTAGTGTCAGGTCCTAGTAATACTGTGAGGGCCGCTCTGTATTACTATTCATCCTATTACATCTCTTATCAGTGTCAGGTCCTAGTAATACTGTGAGGGCGGCTCTGTATTACTATTCATCCTATTACATCTCTTATCAGTGTCAGGTCCTAGTAATACTGTGAGGGCCGCTCTGTATTACTATTCATTCTATTACATCTCTTATCAGTGTCAGGTCCTAGTAATACTGTGAGGGCTGCTCTTTATTAATATTTATCCTATTACATCTCTTATCAGTGTCAGGGCCTAGTAATACTGTGAGGGCCGCTCTGTATTACTTTTCCTCCTATTACATCTCTATCAGTGTCAGGTCCTAGTAATACTGTGAGGGCTGCTCTGTATCACTAGTCATCCTATTACATCTCTTATCAGTGTCAGGTCCTAGTAATACTGTGAGGGCCGCTCTGTATTACTATTCCTCCTATTACATCTCTATCAGTGTCAGGTCCTAGTAATACTGTGAGGGCCGCTTTGTATTACTATTCCTCCTATTACATCTCTTATCAGTGTCAGGTCCAAGTAATACTGTGAGGGCCGCTCTGTATTACTATTCATCCTATTACATCTCTTATCAGTGTCAGGACATAGTTATACTGTGAGGGCGGCTCTGTATTACTAGTCATCCTATTACATCTCTTATCAGTGTCAGGACATAGTAATACTGTGAGGGCCGCTCTGTATTACTATTCATCTATTACATCTCTTATCAGTGTCAGGTCCTAGTTATACTATGAGGGCCGCTCTGTATTACTATTCATCCTATTACATCTCTTATCAGTGTCAGGACATAGTAATACTGTGAGGGCTGCTCTGTATTACTATTCATCCTATTACATCTCTTATCACTGTCAGGTCCTAGTAATACTGTGAGGGCCGCTCTGTATTACTATTCATCCTATTACATCTCTTATCAGTGTCAGGTCCTAGTAATACTGTGAGGGCCGCTCTGTATTACCATTCATCCTATTACATCTCTTATCAGTGTCAGGACATAGTAATACTGTGAGGGCTGCTCTGTATTACTATTCATCCTATTACATCTCTTATCAGTGTCAGGGCCTAGTAATACTGTGAGGGCCGCTCTGTATTACTAGTCATCCTATTACATCTCTTATCAGTGTCAGGGCCTAGTAATACTGTGAGGGCTGCTCTGTATTACTATTCATCTATTACATCTCTTATCAGTGTCAGGTCCT
The DNA here is from genome assembly GCF_031893055.1 of Leptodactylus fuscus. Lineage (NCBI taxonomy): Eukaryota > Metazoa > Chordata > Amphibia > Anura > Leptodactylidae > Leptodactylus > Leptodactylus fuscus. The sequence goes on along the minus strand of NC_134269.1, from coordinate 173,573,552 downwards.
AGTAATACTGTGAGGGCCGCTCTGTATCACTATTCATCCTATTACATCTCTTATCATTGTCAGGGCCTAGTAATACTGTGAGGGCTGTTCTGTATTACTACTCATCCTATTACATCTCTTATCAGTGTCAGGCCATAGTAATACTGTGATGGCTGCTCTGTATTACTATTCATCCTATTACATCTCTTATCAGTGTCAGGTCCTAGTTATACTGTGAGGGCCGCTCTGTATTACTATTCATCCTATTACATCTCTTATCAGTGTCAGGACATAGTAATACTGTGAGGGCTGCTCTGTATTACTATTCATCCTATTACATCTCTTATCACTGTCAGGACATAGTAATACTGTGAGGGCCGCTCTGTATTACTATTCATCCTATTACATCTCTTATCAGTGTCAGGTCCTAGTAATACTGTGAGGGCCGCTCTGTATTACCATTCATCCTATTACATCTCTTATCAGTGTCAGGACATAGTAATACTGTGAGGGCTGCTCTGTATTTCTATTCATCCTATTACATCTCTTATCAGTGTCAGGGCCTAGTAATACTGTGAGGGCCGCTCTGTATTACTAGTCATCCTATTACATCTCTTATCAGTGTCAGGGCCTAGTAATACTGTGAGGGCTGCTCTGTATTACTATTCATCTATTACATCTCTTATCAGTGTCAGGTCCTAGTAATACTGTGAGGGCCGCTCTGTATCACTATTCATCCTATTACATCTCTTATCATTGTCAGGGCCTAGTAATACTGTGAGGGCTGTTCTGTATTACTACTCATCCTATTACATCTCTTATCAGTGTCAGGCCATAGTAATACTGTGATGGCTGCTCTGTATTACTATTCATCCTATTACATCTCTTATCAGTGTCAGATCCTAATAATACTGTGAGGACCGCTCTGTATTACTATTCATCCTATTACATCTCTTATCAGTGTCAGGACATAGTAATACTGTGAGGGCTGCTCTGTATTATTACTCATCCTATTACATCTCTTATCAGTGTCAGGCCATAGAAATACTGTGATGGCTGCTCTGTATTACTATTCCTCCTATTACATCTCTATCAGTGTCAGGTCCTAATAATACTGTGAGGGCCGCTCTGTATTACTATTCCTCCTATTACATCTCTTATCAGTGTCAGGTCCTAGTAATACTGTGAGGGCTGCTCTGTATCACTAGTCATCCTATTACATCTCTTATCAGTGTCAGGTCCTAGTAATACTGTGAGGCCCGCTCTGTATTGCTATTCCTCCTTTTACATCTCTATCAGTGTCAGGTCCTAGTAATACTGTGAGGGCCGCTCTGTATTACTATTCATCCTATTACATCTCTTATCATTGTCAGGGCCTAGTAATACTGTGAGGGCTGCTCTGTATTACTAGTCATCCTTTTACATCTCTTATCAGTGTCAGGGCCTAGTAATATTGTGAGGGCCGCTCTGTATTACTATTAATCCTATTACATCTCTTATCAGTGTCAGGTCCTAGTAATACTGTGAGGGCCGCTCTGTATTACTATTCATCCTATTACATCTCTTATCAGTGTCAGGTCCTAGTAATACTGTGATGGCCGCTCTGTATTACTATTCATCCTATTACATCTCTTATCAGTGTCAGGTCCTAGTAATACTGTGATGGCCGCTCTGTATTACTATTCATCCTATTACATCTCTTATCAGTGTCAGGTCCTAGTAATACTGTGAGAGCTGCTCTGTATTACTATTCATCCTATTACATCTCTTATCAGTGTCAGGTCCTAGTAATACTGTGAGGGCAGCTCTGTATTACTATTCATCCTATTACATCTCTTATCAGTGTCAGGTCCTAATAATACTGTGAGGGCCGCTCTGTATTACTATTCATCCTATTACATCTCTTATCAGTGTCAGGTCCTAGTAATACTGTGATGGCCGCTCTGTATTACTATTCATCCTATTACATCTCTTATCAGTGTCAGGTCCTAGTAATACTGTGAGGGCGGCTCTGTATTACTATTCATCCTATTACATCTCTTATCAGTGTCAGGTCCTAGTAATACTGTGAGGGCCGCTCTGTATTACTAGTCATCCTATTACATCTCTTATCAGTGTCAGGTCCTAGTAATACTGTGAGGGCTGCTCTGTATTACTATTCATCCTATTACATCTCTTTTCAGTGTCAGGTCCTAGTAATACTGTGAGAGCTGCTCTGTATTACTATTCATCCTATTACATCTCTTATCAGTGTCAGGTCCTAGTAATACTGTGAGGGCAGCTCTGTATTTCTATTCATCCTATTACATCTCTTATCAGTGTCAGGGCCTAGTAATACTGTGAGGGCGGCTCTGTATTACTAGTCATCCTATTACATCTCTTATCAGTGTCAGGTCCTAGTAATACTGTGAGAGCTGCTCTGTATTACTATTCATCCTTTTACATCTCTTATCAGTGTCAGGTCCTAGTAATACTGTGAGGGCAGCTCTGTATTACTATTCATCCTATTACATCTCTTATCAGTGTCAGGGCCTAGTAATACTGTGAGGGTGGCTCTGTATTACTATTCATCCTATTACATCCCTTATCAGTGTCAGGTCCTAGTAATACTGTGAGGGCCGCTCTGTATTACTATTTCTCCTATTACATCTCTTATCAGTGTCAGGTCCTAGTAATACTGTGAGGGCTGCTCTGTATTACTATTCATCCTATTACATCTCTTATCAGTATCAGGGCCTAGTAATACTGTGAGGGCGGCTCTGTATTACTACTCATCCTATTACACCTCTTATCAGTGTCAGGTCCTAGTAATACTGTGATGGCCGCTCTCTATTACTATTCATCCTATTACATCTCTTATCAGTGTCAGGTCCTAGTAATACTGTGAGGGCCGCTCTGTATTACTATTCATCCTATTACATCTCTTATCAGTGTCAGGTCCTAGTAATACTGTGAGGGCCGCTCTGTATTACTATTCATCCTATTACATTTCTTATCAGTGTCAGGTCCTAGTAGTACTGTGAGGGCTGCTCTGTATCACTATTCATCCTATTACATCTCTTATCAGTGTCATGTCCTAGTAATACTGTGAGGGCCGCTCTGTATTACTGGTCATCCTATTACATCTCTTATCAGTGTCAGGTCCTAGTAATACTGTGAAGGCCGCTCTGTATTACTATTCATCCTATTACATCCCTTATCAGTGTCAGGTCCTAGTAATACTGTGAGGGCGGCTCTGTATTACTATTCATCCTATTACATCCCTTATCAGTGTCAGGTCCTAGTAATACTGTGAGGGCCGCTCTGTATTACTATTCCTCCTATTACATCTCTTATCAGTGTCAGGTCCTAGTAATACTGTGAGGGCTGCTCTGTATTACTATTCATCCTATTACATCTCTTATCAGTATCAGGGCCTAGTAATACTGTGAGGGCGGCTCTGTATTACTATTCATCCTATTACATCTCTTATCAGTATCAGGGCCTAGTAATACTGTGAGGGCGGCTCTGTATTACTATTCATCCTATTACATCTCTTATCAGTGTCAGGTCCTAGTAATACTGTGATGGCCGCTCTGTATTACTATTCATCCTATTATATCTCTTATCAGTGTCAGGTCCTAGTAATACTGTGAGGGCCGCTCTGTATTACTATTCATCCTATTACATCTCTTATCAGTGTCAGGTCCTAGTAATACTGTGAGGGCCGCTCTGTATTACTATTCATCCTATTACATTTCTTATCAGTGTCAGGTCCTAGTAATACTGTGAGGGCTGCTCTGTATCACTATTCATCCTATTACATCTCTTATCAGTGTCATGTCCTAGTAATACTGTGAGGGCCGCTCTGTATTACTGGTCATCCTATTACATCTCTTATCAGTGTCAGGTCCTAGTAATACTGTGAAGGCCGCTCTGTATTACTATTCATCCTATTACATCCCTTATCAGTGTCAGGTCCTAGTAATACTGTGAGGGCCGCTCTGTATTACTGTTCCTCCTATTACATCTCTTATCAGTGTCAGGTCCTAGTAATACTGTGAGGGCTGCTCTGTATTACTATTCATCCTATTACATCTCTTATCAGTATCAGGGCCTAGTAATACTGTGAGGGCGTCTCTGTATTACTATTCATCCTATTACATCTCTTATCAGTATCAGGGCCTAGTAATACTGTGAGGGCGGCTCTGTATTACTATTCATCCTATTACATCTCTTATCAGTGTCAGGTCCTAGTAATACTGTGATGGCCGCTCTGTATTACTATTCATCCTATTATATCTCTTATCAGTGTCAGGTCCTAGTAATACTGTGAGGGCCGCTCTGTATTACTATTCATCCTATTACATCTCTTATCAGTGTCAGGTCCTAGTAATACTGTGAGGGCCGCTCTGTATTACTATTCATCCTATTACATTTCTTATCAGTGTCAGGTCCTAGTAATACTGTGAGGGCTGCTCTGTATCACTATTCATCCTATTACATCTCTTATCAGTGTCATGTCCTAGTAATACTGTGAGGGCCGCTCTGTATTACTGGTCATCCTATTACATCTCTTATCAGTTTCAGGTCCTAGTAATACTGTGAGGGCTGCTCTGTATCACTATTCATCCTATTACATCTCTTATCAGTGTCATGTCCTAGTAATACTGTGAGGGCCGCTCTGTATTACTATTCATCCTATTACATCTCTTATCAGTGTCAGGACATAGTAATACTGTGAGGGCTGCTCTGTATTACTAATCATCCTATTACATCTCTTATCAGTGTCAGGCCATAGAAATACTGTGATGGCTGCTCTGTATTACTATTCCTCCTATTACATCTCTATCAGTGTCAGGTCCTAGTAATACTGTGAGGGCCGCTCTGTATTACTATTCCTCCTATTACATCTCTTATCAGTGTCAGGTCCTAGTAATACTGTGAGGGCTGCTCTGTATCACTAGTCATCCTATTACATCTCTTATCAGTGTCAGGTCCTAGTAATACTGTGAGGCCCGCTCTGTATTGCTATTCCTCCTATTACATCTCTATCAGTGTCAGGTCCTAGTAATACTGTGAGGGCCGCTCTGTATTACTATTCATCCTATTACATCTCTTATCATTGTCAGGGCCTAGTAATACTGTGAGGGCTGCTCTGTATTACTAGTCATCCTATTACATCTCTTATCAGTGTCAGGGCCTAGTAATATTGTGAGGGCCGCTCTGTATTACTATTAATCCTATTACATCTCTTATCAGTGTCAGGTCCTAGTAATACTGTGAGGGCCGCTCTGTATTACTATTCATCCTATTACATCTCTTATTAGTGTCAGGTCCTAGTAATACTGTGATGGCCGCTCTGTATTACTATTCATCCTATTACATCTCTTATCAGTGTCAGGTCCTAGTAATACTGTGATGGCCGCTCTGTATTACTATTCATCCTATTACATCTCTTATCAGTGTCAGGTCCTAGTAATACTGTGAGAGCTGCTCTGTATTACTATTCATCCTATTACATCTCTTATCAGTGTCAGGTCCTAGTAATACTGTGAGGGCAGCTCTGTATTACTATTCATCCTATTACATCTCTTATCAGTGTCAGGTCCTAATAATACTGTGAGGGCCGCTCTGTATTACTATTCATCCTATTACATCTCTTATCAGTGTCAGGTCCTAGTAATACTGTGATGGCCGCTCTGTATTACTATTCATCCTATTACATCTCTTATCAGTGTCAGGTCCTAGTAATACTGTGAGGGCGGCTCTGTATTACTATTCATCCTATTACATCTCTTATCAGTGTCAGGTCCTAGTAATACTGTGAGGGCCGCTCTGTATTACTAGTCATCCTATTACATCTCTTATCAGTGTCAGGTCCTAGTAATACTGTGAGGGCTGCTCTGTATTACTATTCATCCTATTACATCTCTTTTCAGTGTCAGGTCCTAGTAATACTGTGAGAGCTGCTCTGTATTACTATTCATCCTATTACATCTCTTATCAGTGTCAGGTCCTAGTAATACTGTGAGGGCAGCTCTGTATTTCTATTCATCCTATTACATCTCTTATCAGTGTCAGGGCCTAGTAATACTGTGAGGGCGGCTCTGTATTACTAGTCATCCTATTACATCTCTTATCAGTGTCAGGTCCTAGTAATACTGTGAGAGCTGCTCTGTATTACTATTCATCCTTTTACATCTCTTATCAGTGTCAGGTCCTAGTAATACTGTGAGGGCAGCTCTGTATTACTATTCATCCTATTACATCTCTTATCAGTGTCAGGGCCTAGTAATACTGTGAGGGTGGCTCTGTATTACTATTCATCCTATTACATCCCTTATCAGTGTCAGGTCCTAGTAATACTGTGAGGGCCGCTCTGTATTACTATTTCTCCTATTACATCTCTTATCAGTGTCAGGTCCTAGTAATACTGTGAGGGCTGCTCTGTATTACTATTCATCCTATTACATCTCTTATCAGTATCAGGGCCTAGTAATACTGTGAGGGCGGCTCTGTATTACTACTCATCCTATTACATCTCTTATCAGTGTCAGGTCCTAGTAATACTGTGATGGCCGCTCTGTATTACTATTCATCCTATTACATCTCTTATCAGTGTCAGGTCCTAGTAATACTGTGAGGGCCGCTCTGTATTACTATTCATCCTATTACATCTCTTATCAGTGTCAGGTCCTAGTAATACTGTGAGGGCCGCTCTGTATTACTATTCATCCTATTACATTTCTTATCAGTGTCAGGTCCTAGTAGTACTGTGAGGGCTGCTCTGTATCACTATTCATCCTATTACATCTCTTATCAGTGTCATGTCCTAGTAATACTGTGAGGGCCGCTCTGTATTACTGGTCATCCTATTACATCTCTTATCAGTGTCAGGTCCTAGTAATACTGTGAAGGCCGCTCTGTATTACTATTCATCCTATTACATCCCTTGTCAGTGTCAGGTCCTAGTAATACTGTGAGGGCGGCTCTGTATTACTATTCATCCTATTACATCCCTTATCAGTGTCAGGTCCTAGTAATACTGTGAGGGCCGCTCTGTATTACTATTCCTCCTATTACATCTCTTATCAGTGTCAGGTCCTAGTAATACTGTGAGGGCTGCTCTGTATTACTATTCATCCTATTACATCTCTTATCAGTATCAGGGCCTAGTAATACTGTGAGGGCGGCTCTGTATTACTATTCATCCTATTACATCTCTTATCAGTATCAGGGCCTAGTAATACTGTGAGGGCGGCTCTGTATTACTATTCATCCTATTACATCTCTTATCAGTGTCAGGTCCTAGTAATACTGTGATGGCCGCTCTGTATTACTATTCATCCTATTATATCTCTTATCAGTGTCAGGTCCTAGTAATACTGTGAGGGCCGCTCTGTATTACTATTCATCCTATTACATTTCTTATCAGTGTCAGGTCCTAGTAATACTGTGAGGGCTGCTCTGTATCACTATTCATCCTATTACATCTCTTATCAGTGTCATGTCCTAGTAATACTGTGAGGGCCGCTCTGTATTACTGGTCATCCTATTACATCTCTTATCAGTGTCAGGTCCTAGTAATACTGTGAAGGCCGCTCTGTATTACTATTCATCCTATTACATCCCTTATCAGTGTCAGGTCCTAGTAATACTGTGAGGGCGGCTCTGTATTACTATTCATCCTATTACATCTCTTATCAGTGTCAGGTCCTAGTAATACTGTGAGGGCCGCTCTGTATTACTATTCCTCCTATTACATCTCTTATCAGTGTCAGGTCCTAGTAATACTGTGAGGGCTGCTCTGTATTACTATTCATCCTATTACATCTCTTATCAGTATCAGGGCCTAGTAATACTGTGAGGGCGTCTCTGTATTACTATTCATCCTATTACATCTCTTATCAGTATCAGGGCCTAGTAATACTGTGAGGGCGGCTCTGTATTACTATTCATCCTATTACATCTCTTATCAGTGTCAGGTCCTAGTAATACTGTGATGGCCGCTCTGTATTACTATTCATCCTATTATATCTCTTATCAGTGTCAGGTCCTAGTAATACTGTGAGGGCCGCTCTGTATTACTATTCATCCTATTACATCTCTTATCAGTGTCAGTTCCTAGTAATACTGTGAGGGCCGCTCTGTATTACTATTCATCCTATTACATTTCTTATCAGTGTCAGGTCCTAGTAATACTGTGAGGGCTGCTCTGTATCACTATTCATCCTATTACATCTCTTATCAGTGTCATGTCCTAGTAATACTGTGAGGGCCGCTCTGTATTACTGGTCATCCTATTACATCTCTTATCAGTTTCAGGTCCTAGTAATACTGTGAGGGCAATGACTCCCAATGACTTTAATGACATTTTACATGTGTATTTTGACAAGTATTTTGATGTGTATTTTGACGTGTATTTTGACACGTTTTTTTAAACGTGTAAAAAAAAGTCATTGAAGTCAATGGGAGTCTTATTTTTACATATTTATTCTGCCAAAATAAACGCGTGTTTACGCCGTATGAACAGGCCCTAAGGCAGCTGAGACATCAGAGCTACGGGAATGTTGTCTTCACAAGAACTGGATAAGGCAGGCTGAAGCAAAGGAATATGGAAACATCTGAACAAAAGGATGAACGTTCTGAAAATGACCGTATACGACATCTGCAATGGGGCTGCCTGGTCTAGCAACCACATACATGTCCATCACTTCACTCATGAAGAGTGAACTAGCCATAATGTATCCATTGGAGTTCCTGAATTCTTTGGAGCCTCCTAGAATGCCACCGCATACACTCACTTTATAAATAGGAGCCACAATAATTTTGCTTTGGAACCAACCAAAAATATGTAACAGAAGGGGCAACACGGTGGCTCAGTGGTTAGCCTTGCAGCACTGGAGTCCTGGGTTCGAATCCCCCACCAGGAACAACATCTGCAAGGAGTTCGTACGTTCTCCCCGTGTTTGTGTGTATTTCCTTCCATTCTACAAAGACATACTGATAGGAAAAAGAAAAAGTACATTGTGATCCCTATATGGGGCTTACAATCTGCAGTAAAAAAAAAAAGTGTAATGGCACAAAATTGTGCATTAAGAGTCTTCATGCCCAATTTTATTGATGCCACTATTCCTATGGGAAACTCTAAAGGTACATTTACACAGAGGAAAATGGCGCTGAATTGAGTGTGGAATCTGCATCAGATTCAGCACTGAAAAAAAAAGCCTCCCATTGACTTCAATGGGTTCCATTTTTCTCCATGTGACTGCACTCTTAGGCTAAGATCCAATGGGCATGAACGCATCACGGTGCTTTGAACAGAAAGTTCATGAAGTCCTCCACGGACTTTCTGTTTACAATTATATCTACGGTAAAGCCACCGGCGTTTCCGTAGATATAATTGACATGCTGCGATTTTCAAAACTGCGATGGTTTTGGAAATCGCAGCGTGTCCGCACTGCGATTTTTTCCGCAAGGTGGGCACGGGATTCGCATAAATCCCATCCACTTTGAAAGTACTGTAAAACGCTGCGATTTTTCCTGCGGGGAAAAATTATGGTATTTCTGGTCCGTGGGGCCTCAGCCCTAGGGAGCAAATGTTTTTATTCCGCATATTCCTTTGCTACCAAGCGACATGCCCTTCCCATTCCGACTTGCATTTGCTATGACTATAAACAAAGCACAAGGTCAAACACTTAAAGTAGCCGGCATTAATTTGGAGAGCCTGTGTTTCTCACATGGACAGTTGCACGTTGCTTGCTCTAGAGTCGGTAACCCCCCAAATCTTTTCATATACAGGTATGCACCTGAAGGTAAAACCAGAAACCTTGTGTACCAAAAAGCTCTACAATAGATAGTTGTATAACTATAAACCAATGTTACTCTTTGGTCCGTGAACTACTTATAGATTACACTGGAGGGAGGGGGAAGGGCTGCACTATGTTGTTAAAATTGTTTGAATAAGGGGCATACATTTTAATTTTTGATTAAAAAAAAAATAGTTCAAGAAAAAGATGTAATAGTTTATACTACATAATATGTATTGAACATTTGAAATCAATAAAAAATGTCAAATTAGTAATAAAACAAAAACAAATTAGTGAAATGCCAAAATAATAAAAATTTTAAATGGAAAAAAAGATTTACTGTAGCTCTGAGAATGTCAATTTCAGTGTGACACTGAAAATTTTACTTTAGCATAACCAACAATTTAACATATTTTTTGCGAGTGAATCCGGGGTAATCTACTAGTATAAGGTATATCATAACTTATAACTTATAACTTATAAGCTATTTTCAAGGTGGGACTTCAATAAACATGGAAATAAATGTGTAATAAAATATGTTGATACAGTATATGTATATATATATATATATATATATATATATATATATATATATAAAACTAATTATATTTCATTTAGACCAAGTGGCTTACATTATACAATTTGCTAAGGTCAGGTTTATTTGGTGATTTTGATCCTGACACCTGTCAAAGATCTTAGACATGGTTCACATCTGTGTTCGGTATTCCGTTCAGGGAGTCTGCTTGGGGACCCCCCCAAACGGAATTCCGAACGCATTGACAAGCGGTGAGCTTATGAAAGGCCGTGGACCCCATAGACTATACTGTATAGACTGTACTTTCCTCTTCGCATGACTTGTGCAGAGACCTCGCGGAAAACACATGGACCCCATTATGTTATAAATCCCTTTATACTTACTCATGAGTCTCATCGGACTTCTCTCTATTACTCTGCAATACTGTACAATTCCTAGACATTGGGAGCATATGTAATAACATTGAGGTTTACTAATCTGGCTTCACTGCAGAATTGTGCATGTGCCGTCCAGACACACCTAATACTGAGAGATCTGGGACACTCTCCGCTGCTCCACTAGCCCTAAAGACAGTTTAATTGGCCAAACCTTCTATTTTATATGTAATGAAAGAAGCTTATAATTAGCAATCACTGTTATCTGTGAATAGATGGTCTCGATCTAGAGAAGTGTGCCGCCTATTTGTATGTAAACAGTCTACATGGGGACACCCAGACGAACAAAAGTTCTTTGCTTTTAGAAGTTGAAGTTTAGCAATTCATTTGTATATGAAGTAAACAATGGTCAGGGCAATTTAGAAATTCCACACTGCGCCCTCTGGTTATATTGCTCGTTTCATTGGGGTTGTCTAAGGTCTGATATTGAAGACTTATCCTTAAGATCCTGTTAGGGTAAAGGGGACATGATTTGATGCAGGCATGTCAAAGGAGAAAAAATGAATCCTTAGGATAGGTCATCAATGTCAGATTAGTGTGGGTGCAGCACTTGATAGTCCCACTGTACAGCTGGAGGCCAATGGCTCAGAACATTGTGTATTGTGTACATAGGTTTATGAAAAAAAACACATGTCCGTCAAATTCAGAAAAAGAAAAGATAGGGTGTAGATGACAAATAGGGCTCGGAGCTGGTCAGCACCAGAACCAACACTATTTAAGAGTGTCTTGCCTGGGGCAGTGCTCCATCATGACTGCAGTGACAAGACCTGCACATCTCAAATGTCATATCACAAAATCACAAACATATTTGTTCAGGTACTTAGGTCAGGGGTCAGAGCTGAAAAGCTTTACAGAGGAGCTTCAGGTAGAAGAGGACTGTGTGAGATATTGTGTGCGTATCAGATATGTTGGAATACTCATGGCAGGAAGAAGCATGATATTTTAGGTTTAAGTCTGCATCTACATATTAGACTGGAATAGTAAATTTCTCTTAATATTCAGGCCCACAAGGGTACCAGTGAAACAGAGAGGGCCCATATGTTGGAGAATAACTGTAGTCTTTAGGGGGCCAAGTCAACCTCCATTTGCTTTTATTAATAGGCCATTAGCTGCCGGATTATTCCAGGAGGCAGGGGTGAACTTACCCCTTTCGCCACCCGTGCCGAACTACAGAAAGCCGCCCCCCCCCCCCTGGGAGGAGGGTGCGGAGCGGAGGGGGCGGGGCTTAGCTCTGTTCGCAGGCAGAGAGCAGGCACGGAGAGGACCTGCTCTCTGCCTGAGCGTGAGGGGAGGCTGCTGGAGCAGCGCTGCTCCAGTGGCCTCCCCAAACCACCGCTCACTGCTAAGCCAGTCCAGGACAGCTGGCATAGCGCCGCCTGAAGCGGTCGCTTCAGGTCGCCTCATGGGAGGTGCGGCGCTGCCAGGAGGTAATGGTCTCTATTTACTTACCAATCTTTGCCCACAGTAACTTCGTCCACTTCCTCTTAGGTCTTCTGCCTCCAAGGGGCCCCATGTGCACTCTTGGACTCAACCTGGTGAAGTAACTATTCATCCTATCCACACACTCCTCATCTCCTGTAGTCTTGCCCTCCACAGTTTTATAGTCTACCATCTTCTTCATACCTGTCCATACCTCCTTCGTGGAGTTTCATCTCCACTCTCCTCTTGTATGATAGTTTGCAGGGTTTTTTTATTTGATCCTGAGTTCTCTCTGGCACTTTTCTAGTAATTCTCGCTGTAGTGGACCTGTGCACCTTGTATACAATAGCCTGCTAATATTTATACTTCAACCATTTGTAATGCTGTTGTCAGGTGTCAGTGTCAGACATCACTTCATATCCAGTAAGAATAAAAGTGTAATAAACTGGTTATACAACATCTGTCTAATTAGGTATTTTTTCTGGACAGTCTGGTTGTGTAATTTTGAACCAGAAAATCTTGTAGAACAACCAAAACTATTTCGAGCAAAACACGTAAAAATGTAATTAATTTTAGTGATGACAAACGCTTCTTTCCATATGGTCTATGGTAGTAAAATACTGAGTTTAACTAATGACTTTTTTTCTACTATAGTTCCTGACACTGCTTGCAAACATGGGATTTTACATAGGTAGTATTATTTCCAAAGTTCACTATGTCCAATATTGCTGTCCTACAAGTATGTTGTTATCAATACTGTTCAATGACAAAACAGGAGGTTTCTGGGCCAACAATCTTGATGACCGATCCTTATGACAGTTCATAAGACATATGACAGATCAGTTGTGGGGGAATCGGTAGGGCCCCACAACTGGACTCAGTTCTCCAGGTAGAGGCTACTGAGAACATCTGATACAGTATTATCCCCCATAGTGGCCCCTGCACACAGTATTATCCCCCCATAGTGGCCCCTCCACACAGTATTATCCCCCATAGTGGCCCCTCCACACAGTATTATCCGCCATAGTGGCCCCTCCACACAGTATTATCCCCCATAGTGGCCCCTCCACACAGTATTATCCCCCATAGTGGCCCCTCCACACAGTATTATCCCCCATAGTGGCCCCTCCACACAGTATTATCCCCCATAGTGGTCCCTGCACACAGTAGTATGTCCCACTGTGGACACCCATAAACAATTATTATACTCTGGGGTCTTTAAAAAAAGCATTTAAAAAAACATTTAAAAAACTCTTACTCACCTATCTCCCATCTGCTACGCTGTCGGCCTCCGAAGTAGTCGATCTTCAATGACGTCAGACGTCACATGACCCGGGACGCAGGCCGGGGTCATGAGACGTCAGACGACTAGGCCGAAGTCTGCACGGATCGTGGAGAGGTAAGTAACAGTGTTTTTTATGTTCCGCCAATCATTATACTCGGGGCGCCGAAAAGACCCCTGAGTATAATGATAGCAGCGGTAGCGGCTGTCACCGGGCCCCTAATGTCCTGGGCCCTGTGGCAGCTGCCTCTGCTGCTATGACGGTTATGCCACTGTCTGATGGGTAGTGGTCCTGGGTGTTGGGCTCCCATCATACTGATGTTGTTTGCCTTTAATGTATTTGTGGTAGGTTTGGAATGCTTTTTATTAATGGATAAATAATGGCCCTGTTGGCATGGTTGAAACATGTCGGTCCTTAAGACACAATAAAATAGCTGCCTAGAGCAACCAACCTATATTTGACATCTTATAACAGGTAATTTTGCTTTCAGTTTACAAGGTAGGAGTAACTATAAAACAGGTCTGGCAGCAATATATTTCATGTGCAATTGTAGGAGTAATTTATGAAGATTTTCTGGGACTTCAAAAATTTAAACAGGAAAAAATGTAATAAAACAAAATTTAAATAAAAAATGTTGACTTGGGAAATTTCAGCCACTCCAGAGGTGTCATCCTGATGGTCCTCGTCGGTCTTTGTTTATGTACGATATACCCATGTGATGGCTGCAGCATACCTCCCAACTTTTGAAGAACTAAAAGAGGGACAAAATGTGCGGCGCGCGTAGCGCGTCGCTGCAAATTTAGCCCCACCCACTTTTGTGTTGACTCCGCCCACTCGTTAATTTTTCATGTGCCCGCACACAGTATAATCCTCCTACAGTCACCCGTAAATTATATGTCCCCCCTCTATCTCTCCCCCAGTTTCATATACACCCTTCATCTGCCCCCAGTTTCATGTCCCTCTTCCATCTCTGCCCCCAGATTCATGTCCCTCCATCTCTGCCCCCAGATTCATGTCCCACATCTCTGCCCTCATATTCATGTCCCTCCATCTCTGCCCCCAGATTCATGTCCCACATCTCTGCCCTCATATTCATGTCCCTCCATCTCTGCCCCCAGATTCATGTCCCCCATCTCTTCCCCCAGATTCATGTCCCCCATCTCTGCCCTCAGATTCATGTCCTCTCCATCTCTGCCCCCATATTCATGTCCCCCATCTCTGCCCCCAGTTTCATGTCCACTCCATCTCTGCCCCCAGATTCATGTCCCCCATCTCTGCCCTCAGATTCATGTCCTCTCCATCTCTGCCCCCAGATTCATGTCCCCACATCTCTGCCCCCAGATTCATGTCCCTCCATCTCTGCCCCCAGATTCATGTCCTCTCCATCTCTGCCCCAGATTCATGTCCCACATCTCTGCCCCCAGATTCATGTCCCTCCATCTCTGCCCCCAAATTCATGTCCTCTCCATCTCTGCCCCCAGATTCATGTCCCCCATCTCTGCCCCCAGATTCATGTCCCCCATCTCTGCCCCCAGTTTCATGTCCACTCCATCTCTGCCCCCAGATTCATGTCCCTCCATATCTGCCCCCAGATTCATGTCCCCACATCTCTGCCCCCAGATTCATGTCCCACATCTCTGCCCCCAGATTCATGTCCTCTCCATCTCTGCCCCCAGTGTCATGCCGTCCTCTCCTTCATCTGCCCCCAGATTCACGTTCCACCTCCACATTAAACTTACCTTCTCCTCCGCTCCCTCGCCGCTCTCTGCCCGCCTCTCTCCCTGACACATGCGGCTGAAGCTGCTCGCGTGCTCGCTTCGCCGCTGCGTCTCTCTCTCGCTGACACATGTGGCTGAAGCGAGGAGCTGACCTGTGTCAGCTCCTCGCTTCGCCGCTGCCGCTGGCTCCTGGCTTGTACATCGCGTCTACAAGCCAGGAGCCGGCGGCAGCAGCGAAGCGAGGAGCTGACACAGGTCAGCTCCTCGCTTCAGCCGCATGTGTCAGCGAAAGAAAGATGCAGCGGCGAAGCGAGCACGCGAGCAGCTTCAGCCGCATGTGTCAGGGAGAGAGGCGGGCAGCGGCGAAGCGAGGAGCTGACCTGTGTCAGCTCCTTGCTTCAGCCGCATATGTGTTCAACTCAGATCTGCGTCCTCTGGACGCAGATCTGAGTTGAAATCGGGACATACCTCCCTCCAACCGGGACCGTGGGACATGTCACCCAAATCGTGACTGTCCCGCGGAAATCGGGACGGTTGGGAGGTATGCTGCAGTCAGTCACTGGCCTCACAGGCCTCATGCAAAACATGCCCTCTAAAGGCAATTATTCAGTTATTCATATGTATGACACTCTATTCACTGGCTACCCATTGCCCAGCGAATAGAGTTCAAGTTACTAACACTGACAAACAAAGCCATCCATAACCTGTCCCCTCCATATATCTCCGACCTAATCCCCCGCTACCTGCTGACACGTAACCTCAGATCCTCCAATGACCTCCTACTCTGCTCTTATCTGCTCTTCACGCAACTGTCTCCAAAATTTCTCTCGTGCATCCCCCATATTCTGGAACTCTTTACCAGGACATATAAGATCGACCCCCACAATCACAGGCTTCAAGAAGGCCCTGAAGACCTGTTCATGAAAGCCTACAAGCCCCGGTAACACTACTGTCACCATACCAACATCTGTATAGTTTCTCTCCTCACCTTCTGTCTCTATCCCTCTACCCTCATAGACCTTAAGCCCTCTATCTCAGTCAGTCATTGTTAGTATTATATTTGTTTTGTATATTTTCTGTAACGTATGTAAACCCTCAAATGTAAAGCACCATGGAATAAATATAATAATGTAAATCACCACGGAATTAATATAATAATGTAAAGCACCATGGAATTAATATAATAATGTAAAGCACCATGAAATTAATATAATAATGTACAGCACCATGGAATTAATATAATAATGCACAGCACCATGACATTAACATAATAATGTACAGCACCATGGGATTAATATAATAATGTACAGCACGATAGAATTAATATAATAATGTACAGCACCAGGGAATTAATATAATAATGTACAGCACGATAGAATTAATATAAAAATGCACAGCACCATGGAATTAATATAATAATGCACAGCACCATGGAATTAATATAATAATGTACATCACCATGGAATTAATATAATAATGTACAGCACCATGGAATTAATATAATAATGTACAGCACCATGGAATTAATATAATAATGTACAGCACCATAGAATTAATATAACCATGCACAGCACCATGGAATTAATATAATAATGTACAGCACCATGGAATTAATATAATACTATACAGCACCATGGAATTAATGTAATAATGTACAGCACCATGGAATTAGTATAATAATGTACACCACCATAGAATTAATATAATCATGCACAGCACCATGGAATTAATATAATAATGTACAGCACCATGGAATTAATGTAATCATGCACAGCAACATGGAATTAATATAATAATGTACAGCACCATGGAATTAGTATAATAATGTACACCACCATAGAATTAATATAATCATGCACAGCAACATGGAATTAATATAATAATGTACAGCACCATGGAATTAGTATAATAATGTACACCACCATAGAATTAATATAATCATGCACAGCAACATGGAATTAATATAATAATGTACAGCACCATGGAATTAGTATAATAATGTACACCACCATAGAATTAATATAATCATGCACAGCAACAGGGAATTAATATAATAATGTACAGCACCATGGAATTAGTATAATAATGTACACCACCATAGAATTAATATAATCATGCACAGCAACATGGAATTAATGATGCTATAGAAATAAACAATACTACTACTACTACTACTAATGCCTCTTGCTCAAGCCCACAGCTGTCTGCTGATGTCAGGTGGTGCCAGAACTTGACAATGATGCACAAACATGTGTCTTCTGTATTTTACCTGCTCAACATATGTAGCAGCAGCCATTTAATTAATCTGCAAAAAATTGCCATTTGCTCGGTTTAGTTGAACCTAACTTGAGATGAAACAGTTTTCCCATCTCGATGCACAACAGACCAGTGAAACTCTGTCATAGAAAGTGTTAAAGAAAGGCATAAGCCATCCAATGTATCAATGATCTAATAATCATGCAATGTAGCAAAGACACAGCCAAAATTCCTGGAGGGAGAATAGACTCCAATGCAACAAAATGAACACAAATCTTGGGGATACAACTTTTAGTTTAATACTGCCATATACATTGTTTGGCCATCTAATCATTCTTGACCGAGCACCTTATGTTTTGGACACCTTGGGTGTTGACTTATGTCATCAAGAACAAAAGTCGGGCAGTTAAAATCCATCTGCCAAACATTGTGGATGGCCCCCATAAAAATCATTGGACTGTTTCCTTGAAATCAGCAAGTTTAAACAACAATCCTATATATAATTCCAGCTTACTCTAGGTTCTCATTTGTGCTTGGGTTTCCGTTCTTCCAGATTATTTGAGGACCCAAAAAATGGAAACCCAATTAGTTTACAAAGCGGTTACCCACAGAACTCATAGACTATAATCTGCTTGCAGGACTTTTCTCCCTGCATTTTTTAAGCGGGGTGGGGACTGGAATCCCAGTGACCACGCACCAAGCGCAATTGTGAACCTTGCCTTAGGGAGCAATGGGGCCAATTCTTTCTTAGTGGACATTCAGGTGAATGTAGTACAACATAGTCATAGATAATGTGCACTTTTCACGCCCATTTTACATTTTGTTTTCTCATAATATTTCATACACATGACGTGTAGAGATGGCTGATAAAATAACAGGTATCACACATGTGAATTTATACTAACACTGTGGGAATGTAGGCTGAAACTTAGCAAGAACTTTGTAAGTTTAAATTGCCAAAAAGTTTGTCCACATGCTCCAAAATTCTGTCCACTAAAACTTTATACCAACTCTAAGTTTTCCTAATCTACACCGCTTCTTTGTACCAGAATTGTGAAGAGAAGCCTGATCAAAGTAGCAAATGTATCATCCCATAGAAGGACAATATTGCAGTGCACGTTTGGTGCAAGGCCTAGTGCAAATGTGGGAAGGAAGCAGATGGGGAAGGGGCGGTAAAGCCTCAATCTGCCACATTGCCGTAGGTTTAATGTTTTAAATTATAATGGAGAACCACACAACTTCCTAACTGGCATATATTTCCATTCTGGCTGTGGAACAAATGACTGGAGTCTCTGCTCCTTCCTTGCTCCATTGGAGCCTTTATAAAGACTGGCATATGATACCCCAGTCTTAATAAATCTCCCTCACTGGAGTTTGTATGTTTTAGCTTCAAAAAAGGACCTTTCAAGTCCTTCCAGCTTTCCCGGTATGTTCCCCGTTGCAGTAGAAATTGGTACCTTTAGTTTTGGCACTGATATCTACCCACTGTCAGAAAGATGGGCCTTATAGCCTAACGTCATTGCTGGGCCCCACCCAGTGGTAGGTTGAGATGGTATTCATATCTTATTCTGTTGTATTTTCTGCTGGCAGCATATAGTCCTGTTTTTTCTTGTAAAATGACTAGTCATGACTGATCGCAATAAGTCAATGGAGTCAGGAGCTGTTCAATGATGTGTTCACGTGACAGGCCCATCACACCTTGAATACCATTATTCTGATGCTATGATGGCACAGAAATTCCCAATGCAGAAGTCAGATTATTCTGTGCGGAACAACCTGTAATACAACATTCTTTAGAAACACGCTGTAGACTTTTATAAATATCTAGTGGATATATTTTACGTGTCAGAAGCATCATTATAGCTACTTTGCTATGGGGCATATCTTGACTTCTTTAATGACCTTATGGTTGCAAAGAACACACCAGGTTCAATTCAACCCAAAGTGCTGAAGGATCATTTCAAAACATACTTTGTGTTGGGTGAGAATTCTAGTTATATTCCGGTCAGATCCATCTCTCATCTAGTTTAAACCAGTTGCTACAATATTAAAAGCTAGCGATTGTTACAAATTTGTAGAAATATACTGGTATGACAGATAAACATTAGCCGACATAGCATTGCTGTAAAAAATAAAGAATAATAACAGTAACATGCAATAAAAATGGCATTGAACTATTTAGAGGTAAAAATTCTGGTGATGTAACTCTGAGGCTAAAGCTGTTTTTTTTTTGTTGTTGTTGCAGTAAGAAATTCCATCTCCAAGCACCTCCGCCCTTCATCACCCAGCCTGCAGATTATTACAAGTGCACATACAGAACCAGATGAAAGATGCCGCTACTAGAGATGAGCAAACAGTAAAATATTCGATATATTCGTTCGAATAGCTGCTCAATATTCGACTATTCGAACCCCATTACAGTCTATGGGGAAAAATGCTTTGTTTCAGGGGATCCCACCATTCGACTCAGGAGAGTCACCAAGTCCACTATGACACCCCAGGAAATGATGCCAACACCCTGAATTGCAACTGGGACAGCAGGGGAAGCATGCCTGGTGGCATCTAACATGCCCAAGTCACTGTATTACGTCGGGATCCCTGTCAGCTTGCGATATGCGTGAGCCGACTTTTTCCCATAGAAATGCATTGACCAGTGTTGATTGGCCGAATGCCATACAGAGAACAGCATTCGGCCAATCAACGCTGGTTCTGCCGCAGGAGGCGGAGTCTTATATCGGACCAGAATGGAGACTGCTGTGGACCGATCTTAGACTCCGCCTCCACTGGCAGAACCAGCGTTGATTGGCCGAATGCAGCGGAGCTGAGTGTGCGTTGAACCCTGCTGCACACTCAGCTCTGCTGCATCTGATGTAGCAGTGCTGAATGTGCGTTGAACCCTGCTGCACACTCAGCTCTGCTGCATCTGATGTAGCAGTTCTGAGTGTGCGTTGAACCCTACTGCACACTCAGCTCTGCTGCATCTCTGTGTGTGCTGAGCTCGACTGCTTCTCCATGTAGCAGAGCTGTGTCAGCACTGCTACATCTGAGATCGGACCACAATGGAAACTGCTGTGGATGGATCTTAGACTCCGCCTCCTCCGGCAGAACCAGCGTTGATTGGCCAAATGCTGTATTCTGTATGGCATTCGGCCAATCAACGCTGGTCAATGCATTCCTATGGGAAAAGTCAGCTCGCCCATATCGCAAGCTGACAGGGATCCCGACCAGATAGAGCCCCAAAGAGCTAGATGAGTAACATCCCCCCCTAAATAGAGGTAATCCCTAGCTAACCCTGCCAGTAGATCTATCCCTGTCTCACAATCACATAGCTCACAGTCTCAAATTAATCAAATGTTAAATCCACCATTCGTCTAAAGTGGAGCTCCCCTGATTTCGGCTGCCAATTCCTTTTTCTGATTTTTTTTCGATGCCTCTGTCGTCGTAGTTCCTGTCCCACCTCCCCTGTGCAGTTATTGGTGCAAAAAAGGTGCCAGGGAAGGTGGGAGGGGATACAAATTTTTAGTGTGTTTGCCTCGTGGTATTCGATTGGAATTGAATACCTCAAACGGCCTGATATTCGATTGAATATCTATTCAATCGAACGGTGTTCACTCATCTCTAGCTACCACCACTACCAGACGTCCATCACACCATCACATTCCACTATACCAGACCGTGGTTATCAAAATCCAAAACCGTTTTAATTCCACATCTGCTCCCATAATTTTTGGTGACTTTTTTAAAACGCACTTACTACTCATGGAAAGGTTATATTTTCTTTAAAAAACTATTGCTTTTGCAATATAACTTTCATATGTGTCTTTAAAAAAACACGGTCAAGCACATTTCCCTAAACAAAGGGTAAATTTTGGAATATTTTAAATGTTAAAATGCACAAAGGGCAATTGGCAGCGCAGTGTATTGTTAACCACAGAATTTGTGGCCACTGCTTACCATCACATTCACTTTAACATAATTTTAGTTGTAGCCTTAAAGAGCTAGAAAATTGAAAGTTTGGTTCCTATTAGTGTTATTTGCGATGTTTTGAGCAAATTTAGGTTGTCGAATTTATTTGACTAGAAACTAATTTTGTCCCGAACCCAAAGTGAAAAGAATCTTGAGATGTTCACCCATCTCCGGGCAGCACGGTGGCTCAATGGTTAGCACTGCAGCCTTGCAGCACTGGAGTCCTGGGTTTGAATCCTGCCAAGGACAACATCTGCAAGGAGTTTGTATGTTCTCCGTGGGTTTCCTCCCACATGCCAAGGACATACTAATAGGGGCTGTAGATTGTGATCCCTATATGGGACAGTGACGGTCAATGTCTGTAAAGCACTGCAGAATATGATGGCGCTATACAAGTAAGCATAATAAAGCTCTAGTTGTTTCATAATCACTGACATCTCAAGGATCACGTATAGAAAAATAATCTGTTCCATACAGTGGCCAACCTAGCCTCCGTGCTGCCTGAGGTGGATGGTTGAAAGACATTCTTCCCCCCCGCACTGAGGGGTAGGGTGCTAGTGGTAACAATGCAGTGACATTTTGTGACTTACAGGAGATGTCTCTGACTCATTGCTCACATTTCCCATCTCTTCCCTTTGGACCACCATGACCATTTCTTCCAGTTGTGACTTGTGTCTGTAATGTTTGCAATGTTTGCATCTTTGACTCCTCACTTCTATTCATAATGTCCCCTAATGAATGCTTTTATAAATGTCCCTTGCACATGGAATTATACCCCACAGCAGCCCCTGCAGCCTCTATTATGCCCCACAGAAGCCCCTGCAGCCTCTATTATGCCCCACAGCAGCCCCTGCAGCCTCTATTATGCCCCACAGTGGCACAATAGACTGTTAGCGGTTGCAAAACAGGTTGCAATAAAAGTTGCAAGGGCTACTGTGGGGCAAAATAGAGGTTGCAGGGGCCACTGTGGGGCATGATAGAAGTTGCAGAAGTTTTCAGACACTGGAGTATAATAATTGGAGACTCAGGGGAGGTGAAGAAACATAAAAAATACTGTTACTAACTAATTTATCCTGGATCTGGTGTTACTCCTAGTTCAGGCTTCGAGCCTTTATGGTAATGTCCCAGACGTCACGTGGACATCTGCGACATTACCATAAAGGCCCGAAGCCTGCTAGAAGTAACACCGGACCCATGAGAGGTGAGTAATAGCGTTTATTATGTTTCTTCACCTCCCCTGAGTTTCCGATTATTATACTATAAGATCTGAAAAGACCCCGGAGTATGATAATAGCGGTAGTTGTTGGGGTTCGTGGGCCGGGCCTGCTCACAGCCACCTCTGCTTCCCTCTTCTGTATTCTATAGCAGAAGGGGAAGTGGGGGGTGGCCATTAGCAGGGGCGGGGGTGATAGGTAGGTAAATAGGCTGTTACCTGCTGGAGATACTCAAGTAGGTAGCGGAGTATTAAAAAAAAAAAACACCCACAAAAAACGGATTCTCACCCACCTGTGATCCCTTGATGGAACTGCCACTGCCTCCTCCTCTTTTCTCTTCACCCGCGCGTAAGACATCTACATCTCAGCGCAGAAGGCGTGATAGCATCTTAGCATCACAACCTGTGCTGAGACGCAGAGGTCTAAGCCAGCCCAGGACAGGTCCATTCCATTTTGCTTTCAGTGCCTGTCTTGGGCTAGTTTAGAAAAAAAAGTAAAAAAAAAAAACTTGCTGCCCCTTTGAATGTGCCGCCTGCGGCGGCTCCCTCACCTTGCCTCATTAGTGGTAAGCCCATGATTCCCTATGTATTTGTAGTACTACAATACATAGGTTATTTAATTCAGAGAGGACTCTAGGTGTACTGAGACCTGTAATATACAAATCAAAGTTCTATACTAACTCAACCAATGTATAGGGAGAAAAATCCGTGTATACAGTCGTATGAAAAAGTTTGGGCACCCTTATTAATCGTAATCATTTTTAGTTCTAAATATTTTGGTGTTTGCAGCAGCCATTTCAGTTTGATATATCTAATAACTGATGGACACAGTAATATTTCAGGATTCAAATGAGGTTTATTGTACTAATAGAAAATGTGCAATATGCATTAAACCAAAATTTGACCGGTGCAAAAGTATGGGCACCTCAACAGAAAAGTGACATTAATATTTAGTAGATCCTCCTTTTGCAAAGATAACAGCCTCTAGTCGCTTCCTGTAGCTTTTAATCAGTTCCTGGATCCTGGATGAAGGTATTTTGGACCATTCCTCTTTACAAAACAATTCAAGTTCAGGTAAGTTTGATGGTCACCGAGCATGGACAGCCCGCTCTCAAATGATCTGAAAACAAAGATTGTTCAACATAGTTGTTCAGGGGAAGGATACAAAAAGTTGTCTCAGAGATTTAACCTGTCAGTTTCCACTGTGAGGAACATAGTAAGGAAATGGAAGACCACAGGGACAGTTCTTGTTAAGCCCAGAAGTGGCAGGCCAAGAAAAATATCAGAAAGGCAGAGAAGAAGAATGGTGAGAACAGTCAAGGACAATCCACAGACCACCTCCAAAGAGCTGCAGCATCATCTTGCTGCAGATGGTGTCACTCTGCATCGGTCAACAATACAGCACACTTTGCACAAGGAGAAGCTGTATGGGAGAGTGATGAGAAAGAAGCCGTTTCTGCACGTACGCCACAAATAGAGTCACCTGAAGTATGCTAAAGCACATTTGGACAAGCCAGCTTCATTTTGGAAGAAGGTCCTGTGGACTGATGAAACAAAGATTGAGTTGTTTGGTCATACAAAAAGGTGTTATGCATGGCGTCCAAAAAAAGCAGCATTCCAAGAAAAACACTTGCTACCCACTGTAAAATTTGGTGGAGGTTCCATCATGCTTTGGGGCTGTGTGGCCAATGCCGGCACCGGGAATCTTGTTAAAGTTGAGGGTCGCATGGATTCCACTCAGTATCAGCAGATTCTTGAGAAAAATGTTCAAGAATCAGTGATGAAGTTGAAGTTACGCCAGGGATGGATATTTCAGCAAGACAATGATCCAAAACACTACTCCAAATCGACTCAGGCATTTATGCAGAGGAACAATTACAATGTTCTGGAATGGCCATCCCAGTCCCCAGACCTGAATATCATTGAACATCTGTGGGATGATTTGAAGCGGGCTGTCCATGTTCGGCGACCATCTAACTTAACTGAACTTGAATTGTTTGTCCAAAATACCTTTATCCAGGATCCAGGAACTGATTAAAAGCTACAGGAAGCGACTAGAGGCTGTTATCTTTGCAAAAGGAGGATCTACTAAATATTAATGTCACTTTTCTGTTGAGGTGTCCATACTTTTGCACCGGTCAAATTTTGGTTTAATGCATATTGCACATTTTCTGTTAGTACAATAAACCTCATTTGAATCCTGAAATATTACTGTGTCCATCAGTTATTAGATATATCAAACTGAAATGGCTGCTGCAAACACCAAAATATTTAGAACTAAAAATTATTAAGATTAATAGGGGTGCCCAAACTTTTTCATAGGACTGTATATACTGGTAAGAGTGAGATATAGATATGCATTGTATCCTGTAATAGGTGAACAGATGAACAGGCAAAAATATATATATATACTGGCAAGAGTGTACTAACTATCCTTCCACACTGAGTAGGCAATATGAACTACTATGTAGAGTCCCAGTGAGGAGTGGCATCGGAGTGTGCACCTTCAGAAAATACAGCTCCGGTTAGACCATATTCACACAGATGGGAGAAGGTGGAATCCGTCTCTGTCAGCTGGTTGTGTGCTTTGGGAGTTGGCCATATTGACAACACATTGATCACCATTATGTGTATACAATTATATAATGTACTATGTACTGTGCTATCACTATATGTATCCACCAATGATGCTAGCCAGTGCAGCGTGCACCGCTTAATCGGTTTACATTTCAAGGGGAAGAAAAAAACTAAAAAATGTTATAAATAATCCATAATCTAACCTAGGCTATGTATTATTTAGTAGTAATAGTAGTACATTACATAATTCCCCTTTAAATGTAAACTGTGTACAATTAGAAATGTGATTGTCTGTGAGCTGAAAAGCAAGTATAAGAGCGTGACCGTGCCTATTACAACCACTCCCAATGTATGCTTTGGTAATATAACATGTCAATTTCTTCTGAGGGAGGGAATTCCTTAATTGCGGCTTCCTTTATAATAATAATAATAATAATAATACATTTTATTTATATAGCGCCAACATATTCCGCAGCACTGTACAATTTATAGGGTTCAGATACAGACATACATAACAAAGAACGTCATTTCACACAATGGGACTGAGGGCCCTGCTCAGACAAACTGTGACTGATGGGTCATTATTATTATTTATTTATTTATTTATTTATTTATTTATATAGCACCATTAATTCCATGGTGCTTTACATTTGGGGGTTACATACAATACACAGAATATACAGGTAGGTATAATACTAACAGTGATCGACTGGCACAGTGGGGTAGAGGGCCCTGCCCGCGAGGGCTTACAATCTATGGGGGAAGGGGGTAGAGACAGAAGGAAAGGGGGAGACTGTACAGATGGTGGTGTGGTGATAGTGTTACTGGAGGTTGTAGGCCTTCCTGAATAGGGGAGTCTTCAGGGCCTTCTTGAAGCCTGTGATTGTGGGGGTCAGTCTTATATGTCTTTGTAAGGAGTTCCAGAGTATGGGGGATGCACGAGAGAAATCTTGGAGACGGTTGTGTGAGGAGCGGATGAGGGCAGAGCGGAGTAGGAGGTCATTGGAGGATCTGAGGTTACGTGTGGGCAGGTAGCGGGAGATGAGGTCAGAGATATATGGAGGGGACAGGGTGTGGATGGCTTTGTATGTTAGCGTTAGTAGCTTGAACTCAATTCGCTGGGCTATGGGTAACCAGTGGAGGGACTGGCAGAGGGGAGCAGCTGATGAAGATCGGGGGGAGAGGTGGATTAAGCGAGCAGCGCAGTTTAGGGTGGACTGGAGGGGGGCGAGGGTGTTAGCTGGGAGTCCATGGAGAAGGGTGTTGCAGTAGTCTAGGCTGGTCATCCATCCAATAATGGAGCAGAAGGAGGGATAGTCAAAATATAAGCATTGTACTGGATTCACATGGCAGATTGGGGTGTAAACCCTGGTTGAATGCATAGTATATGACCTATAGCATTGAAATAAGACTCTAAATTAAAAAGTGCTGTACTGTGATTTAATATTACTGCCTGGTAATCTGAATAGATATAAGATTACACTACAATAGCTCATATCATTATATACCATGCTCATACTTCTGTATATCACATTTGTTATGGTATATCTAACATAGCATGGTTCATATTGTGAAACCCAATGATTTTTTTATTTTTAAGAAGCAAAAAAATTATAATGTCAATTCAGGGGGAGGAAACATGGAAGAAATCCATAATAAACTAAAAAATTATATAAATTATCATTTGCGTATTACAGAAAGCACCCAAAGTTGAAGATCTCATTTAAACCATAGAGGCTAATGGAAATGATCCAAAAAATCCATTGACTTATTCTTTGAGGAGATGATTATCAAATGGGAGAACACTTCTAATGTGGTTTCATATATATATTATATTCTAGGCCTGCTCCATCTCTAAAATTAATTTTCTAACCAAAATCTGGCAAGCTAAACAGGTACCACATTGGAAGAACCTGACTTATTTGGTTCCCCTCTTCTGTATGTAAATCCGTATAAAATGGCTGTGAACTAGGGTATATTGTTTTCCATATCCAGCCAATTAGAGATGGCTATTAGAGGCATGGGAAATATACTTGGGGAGTACGTATACTTCTCCATTCTGTGCAATCCACTCCTGGGTTTGGTTCAAAAAATCACATTAAAAAAAGCTGCATTTCTGAAACATGGGGCCTCAGCCAGAGGGCTCGTGCGCACAGAGTTAACGCGAGCGCATTTTAGCATAATACATGTGTATACTGTAGAATACACATGTTAAAATAACACTCCAAATTGACTTCAATTAAATTTTTTACACGTGTAAAAAACGAATCAAAAATGCAGCACGTTTTTTGGCACGTTTTTGACGCATTTTTTTTTTACACGTGTAAAAAATTTCATTGAAGTCAATGAGAGTGTTATCTTAACATGTGTATTCTATACACGTGTATTATGCTAAAATGCACTCGCGTTAACTCTTAACTGCACGAGCCCTAAGGCTGAGGTTCCACGTTGTAGAAACGCAGCTTTTTTTTGCTGCAGATTTTCTTGTGTTTTTTGAGCCAAAACCAGAAGTGGATTGAGCAAGAGGGCAAGTATTAGAGCTTCCTATATATTTCCCATTCCTTTTGTAGCCATTTGAGCTGTGGCTCAAAAAACCGCAACAAAATATGCAACAAAAAAAGCTACGTTTCCGCAACGTGGGACCTCAGCCTAAAGATGTTTTTGAAAGCAGTGCAACACAAATGTTGAGTCAGACTGATGTGTGTTCCTCCTCCTTTGTTGTATTATATAAGTACCAGGCTTTTGTTCTGTACTGTCAACTATGTCTTCTTCACTGACACCATTCTCTAGTAGTCATGAGTAGAGATGAGCGAGTAGTACTCGATTGAGTAGGTATTCGATCGAATACTACGGTATTCGAAATACTCGTACTCGATCGAGTACCACTCGCTATTCGAATGTAAAAGTTCGATGCAGAACCAGCATTGATTGGCCGAATGCTATACAGTCGGCCAATCAACGCTGGTTCTTCTCCTACCTTTAGAAGTCTTCTCTGTGCAGCGTCCCCGCGGCGTCTTCCGGCTCTTCATTCACTCTGCCAGGCATCGGGCCTGGGCAGAGCTGACTGCGCATGTCCGCTTGTAGTGCTCTGTATGTAGGGATCACATGGTGGACTAAATAATAGCATATTGCTCATACTATGATCACCTTAGGATACATGCTGGTATGTGTCAAAATTAAAAACAGTGTCTGCCCTAAATTTTGATGGATATGAGACTGAGCCTGTACAAAAATCACTTGGATCAATCCCGTTATCTCTTATGAGATTTGTTTCTTTTTTTGTTTTGTGCACTGTTGAGGTGAGCACTTTATTATCAGTTCACCAGGATTATTCAGATTAGTTTCTGGTGCTGCTCTCATGGTTATTCCCACTACTCCTGCTTAGTGCTATAGTATTAAGTCATGCTGAGAGAATTACGTTCAGTGTTGTAATTGTCCAGTGCCGTAATGCAGACCAATATACAACGACCTCACCGGAAAATACTGCAACTCCGGCGGCTTAACACCTTGGATACCATGGTCAATAGTGATCACAGCATTTTTTGTGGTTAAGAGGCAAGATTGCCCCCCCCCTCTTTCCATCCCTCAGATATCCTGAGATGAGATTGTAGGGTCCGTGGGGTTGCCATGGCAGTCAGGAGACTAAGCAATGACCTCCTCCTGCTTACTGTTACACATAAGGAGCCTAGTACAATGCACTGGGGATCTGAGATCCTAGGTACAGGTCCCATGGTGGGAAATGAAAAAAGAATCAAATTTTAAAAATAAATAAATTATATATATATACAAAAAGTTCAAAAATGCTACCTTTTAATTTAAAAAACATAATATAAATAAAATAAAAATACCTGTTAGGTATTGTCATGTGTGCATAAGTCTAAACTATCTAAAAATAGCATTATTTATCCCATAGACTATAATGGGGTCCATGTGCTTACTGCCAGATCTCTGCAGGGATTGTGGGGACAGGAAAGTAGTTCACCATCTACTTTCCTGCCCGCATGATTCGTGCGGGTAGTGCATGGCAAGCACACGGACCCCATTATAGTCTATGGGGTCCGTGTGCTTTTACAGCACAGCGCTTACAATTGCATTTGTATTCCGTTCGGGGGGTCCCCATGCAGACTCCTCCAGACGGAATACAAAAGCAGATGTGAACAAGGGGTAAGGCGATCGCCAGTACCTGGAGCAAGCGTCCCATTAATTTGACAGCTGGGAGCTTTGTGAAGGCTCCCAGGTCTATCTCTTCTTAGTTTCTATTGCAGGCTGCTCTAAGCAGCTTGCAATAGAAGTAATGTTTTTTTTGCAATGCATTGTACAGCTATGAAAAAAAAATATGACTTGATGATTGGCTATAGGCTTGCCATATCTTGGTCTTGTCATAAAAACCCCTTTGGTTCAAATGGACAAGGAGTTGGTAATACATGTTTGCAGATGTTATTGTGTCTAATATTCTCTCAATTTACCATGTAAAACGTATTTTTATAGCTAGTTCCAATATGGCATTGCATACAATAGAATAACGAATTTAGGAACGCTTTAAAAAACAAAGCCAGCCAAGTTCCTGCAGGTGACAGCATCACCTCCTCAACAAGCTGATACAGAAGGTACTTGTGTTCTTTAGCAAACATCATTTTTCACCTTTTCGAACAGGTGGCATTCACAAAAGCCTTCACTCTCAATGTCCAAGCCATGCCAACATTGTGCCAGGTGGAGAAAATATCCAAGATCTGAGATGAAAACACTTAGAAAAAATGTTTGGGTTGCAGCCAGTCCCCCAGCTAGGATGATAATATTCTCTTTCTGAATACTGATATCGTTTTACCTATTTAAATTTTTCTTAACTGTTTAGAATTAGAACATATTGTACTTTTCTTTGGGTTTAATGAAAGCGTGTCATATAAGAACTGTAGTTTACCCATTTATAGTCCCAGGGTATTTGCATAGCTCCCAGAAATCAGCAAATCTACTCGGAAAAAAACTGGCAAATGCTAACGTGGCGATTATAATCACTATCCTTGCAGCTAGTAATATAAAATACTATGTATTAAGTCATAGTTGGAAATCCGTTGCCCCAGGAACCATTTACAATGATGTATTCACATTAACATTTCTCTACTTTACTACATTCCAATGACATGTACTACATGGATCTCTCACCTTTACTTCCACAAAAATGTCTAGTATTTTTATTGAGCTGTAAGTTTTATTTTATTCAGGTCCCTGTAAATTTCAATTACTATAGAAATTATTAAAGGGGCTCTATCATTGCCAAAATGTGTTTTGAGCTACTCATATGCCTGAATAACCTTTAAAAAGGCTATTCAGGTGCTGCCCCCAGTTTTTCCAAAGACCCCCCTGTTTTTCTTAAAAATTGTTAAAACCGATATGTTAATGGTGCTCAACGAGCACCCTGGGCGTTCCCCAGTGTCAGCACCCCTCTGCGTCATACCTCTTTCATGCCCCTCTGTGGCTTATGCTCCATATGCCCTCCTCCACACTTGCTGTAACCACCTCCACCCTCCATCCAGTCTCGCTTCTGCGCTTCAAAGCCTGGGCATGCCCAGTAACGCTCTGTCCATTCTGAGCGCTACTGCGCATGCCCGAGCACCATTTTCTTGTAGCTGCCAATAGGACTCAGCATACTGTCCGAGCTACAAGAAAATGGCACTCGTGCATATGCAGTAGCGCTCAAAACAGAGCATTAATGTGCATGCCCGGGCTTTGAAGCACAGGAGCAAGACTGGCTGGAGGATGGAGGTGGTTACAGCAAGTGTGGAGGAGGGCATACCAAGCATAAGCCACAGAGGGGCGTGGTAGAGGTGTGATGCAGGGGAGTGCTCGCTGGTGTTGAGGAACGCCCAGGGTGCTCGGTGAGCATCATTAGCATATTGGTTTTGCCGTTTTTTAAGAAAAATGGGGGGGGGGGGTCTTTGGAAAAACTGGGGACAGCACCTGAATAGACTTTTTAAAGGCTATTCAGGCATATGAGTAGCTCAAAACACATTTTGGCAATGATAGAGCCCCTTTAATGTTGTATATTAAGCTTAAAAAAACTAGGTTGGTGCTTTACTGAGAAGGGAAAAGTGAATATAATAATAAAAAGAAAAGGATCAGATCCAATAAACAAGTGAACACTCAGTCTAGATTCACACTAGCATTCGACTCTCCATGGTCCGCATGGGACCCAAAAGATGGAGACCCTGTCTGCTAAAAAAGCGGTTAAATGCGGACACCATAGACTATAATTCTATCAGACCTCACTGCTAATTATGGAATCTACTCAAGAAAACACAAATTATCAAGTGGAATAATAAAGAAGCATTGACACCTTAAATTATTGTAACATGACCCAAACATGTTTTTACAGACTGCTGCAATAGGGAAGAAGCAGAAGCAAAGAGGTAGAGATGATCAAGAATATATGTAACAGACTTACTGCTTAAGAGTTACCTTTTTGTAAGCTTTGTATAGTAAGATATACTCAGACTCAGTTGCGGTGGCGTAACTAAAGCCTTGTAGGCCCTGCTGCAATCTTTTGTCCGAGGCCCCCTACCCCCTCCCTACAGCGAATTCTTAACAGTGATGATTATGGGTGCTGCAGCCGAATCTCACATACTTGAAAGGGATACAGCTGTAATACCAGAGGTGTAACTTAAAAAGCCCGGGCCCCAGTGAAAAAAATGGAGCCCTATTCCTACATGGTGCCATTTAGAATAGTGGTATATTTTATAAGGCAGAAGGATCTTTGGGGCCTTCCAGAGTTCAGGGCCAGTAGAGAACACAACTGCTGCATTCCCTATAGCTATACCTGGAAATAAATATAAGACCAAAGAGGTTTAATCCACCTTAGTGTGGTTAGGGGTAATCTGGGGGTCTCCTTGGTTTATGGGCCAGATGGAAGCTGCAATCTTAATACTGATGCCAGTGCTTATGGACTCTACTGTATAAGGCTCCCCTTGAGTTAGACCTCTGCTCAGTTGACAACTTTGGGCTCATGACTCCATCCTTTTCACCAAAAAATATTGGTCAAGGGAAAGAAAAGGCAGGGTTACACAATTTGTTGATTATCTGTTGTTTGTCATTGTGTGTATTAGCAACATGACTATGGAGAACTTTAGCAGCCACTCATCCAGGTCAAGGGATTTGACATTTTGTTATATTGGCTCAGTCTTGGGATAGACATTATTTAAGCACATCTGGGAGGTTTTGTAGATCATACACACAAGGAAAAACCTCAAATAACAAAATAGCCCTATCAGCTCCCAATAATATCGGAAAAAGGAATGGGCCAAAAACCAAAATCACAGAAAACAATACACCAAAATAAGGTAAAAATATATAAATTTATTAATAAATCACAAATATTTAATATGAAATCCAACATACTATGACAGCTCCATGTTCTCATAGCTGGAGAATGGTAGATTACCACCCATATCTAATCCTAGGTAATAATGTTTATTATGGCAATTACTGTAACCCATAATGACTGGCATAGCAATTATTATTTTTTGTCTTAGACATAACCTATTGTTCTGTTAATTTATATAACGTAATAAAATTTTCTAAGGATTATTGCATGTCTGGACCTTCAAGGGATATATATATAATATTAATAATGATAATGACTATGTTACTAAGCTCATAGTACCTAAACATAGTCATCAATGCCAACTGTAATAAACCTCCATACGACCAGACTAGATTATTTTGAAATTGAAAATTTAATTTGAAAAACTTTTTTTTTTCTAAAAGAATAAAAGATATCCCAGGTATGTATTGACTGTAGAATCCAGCATATTACAGAGCCTGACCTCCCTCATATATTCATGTATGCATAGTCAATGGACAGGGATTTTTTTACAATTTATTTTTAATATAAGCCAATATTTGATCCTCATTCAAATAGTAAATGAACATAAATGAATATAAAACACTAATACAATTTTTTTTTAATAAACACAGATGTGACATTTCTTTTTGTGGCCCCTATACTTGATATTGACCTATTTTGGATGAAATAACATATATTAGGTCAGATGCACTAGAACAGGGGTAGGCAACCTTCGGCAGTCGAGCTGTTGTAAAACTACTACTCCCAGCATGCATACTCGCTCTGCTGTTCTTGGAACTCCTATGGAGGTGTATGAAGCATGTTGGGAGTTGTAGTTTCACACCAGATGGAGTGCCGAAGGTTGCTGACCCCTACACTAGGAGAACACGTGTTCATATAAAAAACTGGGTAGAGTATTTAGCAAACTACCCAGTTTATTAAATGTAGATGTTTTGGTGGCTGAGATAGCACAGAAGCAGATTGACCACTAACCTTCCTCTGGGCCCTATCAGCTTACTGTCACTACTAGGCCCCCATCAACAGAGGTAAGGGAGGCCCTAATCTAAGACAAAAGGGCTAAAGGAGGTAAGTAATATTTGTGTGTAGTTGTATAGTTGGCCCCCAGAAATAACTCCATTGGTGGTCTCTTGGCACCCCAGTCTGACACTGTATGCAACACTAGATAGGCATGTAGATCATCCCATGTAGAAAAGACTAAGAAACATCTGCCCAATGTGTTGTTGGTGAAACACAGGATGAACTTCGTTCCCCTCTCTTCAGACAACAAAGGTTTCCATTTCTGAAAGTAGACAAATACTCAGCGTCAGAATAGAAGCAGCAGGAAAGTGATCAGGATAATATTGTTACTTTTTTACATTTAACCCATTCTAAGATCTTTATAAAAATAAACCCCCTTCTTACCCCGACAGCCTCCTTTAACTAGCTGAGGTTGGCCAAGTTGTCATTTATTAGAAATGTAAATGGAGTAAAGGAAATAAACAGAATAATCACTTTTCAACGAAAAAAGTAAGACCAGTGGCGTAACTAAGAATGGCGGGGCCCCATGGCGAACTTTTGACTGACACCGACGACCCTGACCAACCCCTCCCCCTGCATTCCTGTGCGCTCTATCATACCCTATAGTGGCCCCTGCACATAGTATTATGCAACATAGTGGCCCCTGCACACAGTATTATGCCCAATAGTGGCCCCTACACACAGTATTATGCGCCATAGTGGCCACTGCACACAGTATTATGCCCCATAGTGGCCCCAGTACACAGTATTATGCCCCACTGTGGACACCCACGAACAATTATTATTTCAGACCCCAGAGTATAATAATCGTAGGCCGAGAGGGGATACCAACATAAAAAACACTGTCACTTACCTATACCCGGCTCCACTGCAGTCCTTGGTGGTGTCGGCCATCTTCAATGACGTCTGGACGTCACATGACCCGGGACACAGGCACCGGTGATGTGACATCAGGAACGTCATATAACTAGGCCCGAAGCCTGTCTGGAGCGCGTAGAGGTAAGTTACACAGTTTTTTTATGTTCCCTTACCTCTCCTGGGCCTCCGATCATTATACTTGGGGGTCTGAAAAGACCCCTAAGTATAATAATAGTGTTTATGGGGCCCGCGGTGTCACTTACTGATCCCAACCCTACCAGGATTGGTAAGTAAATAGGGCCCGTTACTGAATGGAGTAAAAAACGCAGTGGTAGTGGCTGTCACCGGGCCCCTAATGTCCCGGACCCTGTGTCAGGTGCTACCGCTGCTACCCCAGTAGTTACGCCACTGAGTAAGGCGGGAAGTGGGGTAGTAAATGTAAAGCATCTTGCCATTGCCCCATTAATTGGTTGAGAAGACGTCTGTGTCTACTGTGGACCCGGGAAGTACATAGAGAAGGAAGAACATGCCTCCGGTCTGCAGTTTTTTATGTACTTCTAGTTTTGTGAAACTCATTACTGTGTGGATATTTTTTTTTTGCACAAGTTAGCTGGAAAGTTGTTTGTCTAATAAATGTTATATAAAGGATGTGTTAATAATTGATGTCCTGGAAGCTGCCAGTAGGTAAGTTTATATCATTCCCTTACAATGGCTGTGGTGTTGTCAGGTATTGACAGAGAAGCTTTGTTAAATGTTATTTTCTTAGAATTAGTCAATAGTGCTACCTGTGCCAGGGAATCCCCCTCGAAACACATTAACGTTAAAACTTAAGGAAACACTGAGTCCCAAAAATAATATTAGCATAATGTGAATAATGCCCGTTCTATGTAGGTAGATTACATTTTGTTTCAAATTTATCTGCCCCCTCAATATCATGACAAAGAACATCTATTATACGGATTTTTAATAACCTTTTTGTCTCGAGCTAAATGAGAAAGCTAAAAGCTATGAATAGTATATTCATTTCTCAAATAATAACAATAATAGTAATTTTCTGCTCAATCCTAAATAATTAATATATAATAACAATAATTGTCAGGTGCTTTCGCTGCTAAGGCTATGCTACACATAGTAGTTGTGGTATTCTGAGATGAAAGCAAGTAAGTGAGTGAGTTCACATGTCTATACAAAAGGAATTGCCATAAGCATGCTAGAAATATGGGGCTGTGATTTAGGTTCTGAATGAAAAATGAAATTAGATACCACAATTGTTATCTAAGGGTTCAGATCTGCGTCTCTGTTTAGAGTGACCACCGAAAATCGGTTTATTGGACTCATAGTGAACTAGGTGCTGTAATCTAAAAGAGTGGCATACTATGGCCTTGTAATGTCACCCTTAGGACTATTGCACGTGGTAGAACCCCATGCTGTCTTGCATAGCTCTGTGTAATGAACATGTCAAATGCCAAATGATTCTGTTTGCCAGATGACTCTGCATTAGTAGGCCTCATCCCAGACGAAGATAACAGGGAGTACAGAGAATTGACCCAGGATTTTGTGGATTGGTGCCAGTGGAACCACATTAGGATTAATGCTAGGGAGAACCAAGGAGATGGTGGTGGACTTTTACAATCGGATATATGCTCCAAAACCAGTGGTTTGAGATAGTCAACACTTATAATTATCTAGGTTTGCTCCTCAATAATAAGCTGGACTGGGCGGATCACCTGGATGTGCTGCACAGAAAGCGCCACAGCA
This sequence comes from Leptodactylus fuscus, assembly GCF_031893055.1. NCBI lineage: Eukaryota > Metazoa > Chordata > Amphibia > Anura > Leptodactylidae > Leptodactylus > Leptodactylus fuscus. The sequence continues at coordinate 173,537,391 of NC_134269.1, read as the reverse complement.
AGTTCTACCTGCTCAGGAGGTTGAGGGCCTTTGGAGTTCAGGGGACACTTCTTAGGGCCTTTTTCAACTCTGTAGTAGTGGCATCAGCCATCTTCTTCGGAGTGGCCTATTGAGGGAGCTGTATATCAACCATGGATAAGAATAGACTCGACAAGCTGATTAGAAGAGCCAGCTCTGTTCTGGGGAGCTCCATGGACCCAGTATAGGTTGGTGGGTGACAGAAGGACACTGTCCGTGGTGAGTTCCATGATGGCTCTATAAGAAGAGGGCCCTAATAGAACAATGGACATAAAGCCTTAACGGAGAATTCTGAGACTAAGATATTGATGACCTAATCCTTAGGATAGTATCAGAATTATGGGAGTCTGATGTCTGGCACCCCACCAATCAGCTATTATAAGAGAGCACAGTATTCAGATTAGCGCTGTGGACTCTTCACCAAGCACAAAGTCATACATATATTTTATAGTGGTTATGCTTTGTTTATAGGCCACATCATGAATGACGTGAGCTTGTGAGTCCACTGCCGTCCATAGCTAGCTGTGGGAAGTTCCACAACACATTGCTCCTGGGCCCTGCGACATACAATTTTCTAGATATACAACAGCCTTCACTCCTCCATTTTCTATTTGCTTGAGGAAGGGCTTTTATAACACAAAAAGTTGCTTTTGGCTCTTAAATAACACACTCTCTGCACTCTCACATCCTTGTATATGATATATTCTACAAATAAACTTTACAAACAAGCTAAATTACCTGGAGTGCCGTCCATCCTTTATACCAGTTTATATTGAATTGATGGGTTTCAGTCCGCCACTGGTGAAATACGAGCACTCATCTACAGCCTATGGAGCGTGCTGCTCACACCGGTATTGAATCCACTGCAGCTTTTATCATCTGATCTGTGGGGGTCCAGGTGTTGGACCGCTACTGATCAGATATAGAAGACCTAGTGTAAAGATAGTTCATTGGTAAACTAATCTTCAGTGTGACTTACCAGTATGAATGCTTCATATATTTCTGAAAATTGCATTTTATGCTCCTTTTAGCACATTTTTGGCAGTAAGTTACTATAATGATGCTTTTTAGAACTTGGACAGAAAATAAGGTTATGCAAGGCAAGATATAAATAAACTGTCCACCTTTCCTTTTGCTCACATTTTATCTATGAAATGCAGAGATCAATATCTAACATGAAATGTTATTCTTTTTCTATTTTGCATGCACTTGATATATTTTATTCAAAGTCTATGCAAATATATTGGTAGGAGTTAAAAGAAACTACAGCCTGAATTCACCTACTCACAAACCTGTTATTAAAGACAAATTGATATTTGCATTGGAAAAATGTGATCATTTCAGCAAGTGATTGAAGGATTACAAACAAAAGTACAAAAAAATAGGCCCTTTATATAAAAATGCAAAGTAATAAAAACTAGAATCCTGAGGCCAGCTAAAACCCATGGTAAATAGGGTTGAGCCGATCTTGTGATTTCAGGATCAATTTTTAAATCCGATTTCCGATCATTTTCCAGCCGATCCCGATCGCGATTGTGAAATTTGCTAGATCCCGATCCCGATTGCTCAACCCTATTTAAGATCTATACATGAATAGGGTTGAGCCGATCTTGAGATAACCTCCAACCTCGATCCTGCCGGAAAAGATCGAGATTGGAATTCTGATCGCAATTGTGAAATTTACTCGATCGCCGATCAGAATCCCGATCGCTCAACCCATGTGGTAAACCTACCATACTCAACACCCCGACAGCAATATAAAATAATTCTCTTACTGAAAAAACTTTCCCTTGTAATACCTATAGGTGTATTTTCAGCACAATATGTAAATAGAACACCCTTGTAAGAAACAAATGTCTATAGTAGAGGAACATGTAATAGCAGACCACAACCACTACAACCACATTCTTTCCCAATGATATGAGGAGGGGGAAGCCTACCATGAAGTCCCTTAGTCCTTATCATGCTAATTTGAAAACCATTACTTGAACAACCAAAAATACATACCGTACTCCTCATCTAAGATTTCATCCAGATGGTATGTCTTGTCTCTTTTTGTGGTATAGCCTACAAAATGAAAAATTATCCAGTGAGTTCACCAACTCCATATCTCAGCATTCTCCATAGACTTCTTAGAGAATACATTGAAACAGTTAGAAACAGTTGTGCAGTTGGCAATGTAATCAATGCACTTACCATGGTAAATAAAATAAGTTTTTGTGGGACAAATCATGTGTTTTCATGCTACCATGTCATGCCTTTATCAATATCTTGTTTTGTTTTAGGTTTTTTTTTTTTTTTTTTTTTTTTTTGGGGGGGGGGGTACATTTCTGCCATGGTTTTTTACTATTTTTATTTGAAATAATTTACAATTTGTCTCAATATATCATTGTAATCATTACAATTTAAAAAAGTAATTAAACATAATTTTACTAATTTCTTTCTTCTAGTATGCAAGAAGTGCTCGGAAAGCACATCTGGGTCACTAGCAGAAAAATAGGGAAGTTTCAGCTCTCTGCAATAATAATGCTTTACCAACATCCACTGTATGTATGTTCCAGCAGAATTCAATAAATAGATATGACAGTCACCATTTTGGGGTGGATCATCAGCCCCCGAAACAAGATTCAGGGCCAGTGATCCATTGCCTTGACAGCCAGGACCCTATTGAAGGCTCCAGGCTTGTCTGGTATACACTTATATTACAGGTTGCTCAGGTCAGCCTGTAGTAGAAGTGCCGTGATTTTATTGTATTAATAATCAGACCTCTCCAGGGTCTAAAAATTAGGGTATAAAAAAAAATTAAAAAAATTTAAGTACATAAATAAAGAGAAAAAAATACACATTAGATATACGATGATATATAGATATATTTTATTGATGTAATGTACTGATGCATAAAATCCAAGTGACATGTCATGTTGACTGCATAGTGAACACCGCAAAAGCAAAGCCCATAAGAAAGTTGTGCAAACACAGTTTTTGTCTAATTCCATCCGATTTTGATTTTTTTTTCTCCCGAGACATCATGTGGAATGTAAATGGTACCACTACCAAGTATTATTTGTCCTGCAAAAATTAAACCCTTATGGCATTTATAAGGCAGGGAGTAGGGTTGAGCGATTGGGATCGGGAAAGATCAGATCCTGATCGGTGATCGATCAAATTTCACGATCGGGATCGGCTGGAAAATGATCGGAAATTGGATTTTGAAATCTCAAGATCGGCTCAAGCCTAAAAGTGACTTTTCCCATAGAGAAGCTTTGACTAGGGTTGAGCAATCGGGATCAGGAAAGATCAGATCCCGATCGGCGATCGAGCAAATTTCACGATCGGGATCGGCTGGAAAATGATCGGCAATTGGATTTTAAAATCGATCCTGAAGTCTCAAGATCGGCTCAACCCCAGCAGTGAGTCAAAAACAAAGATCAAAAAATGCCTGCGGCAGGAAGGGGTTGCAAACAACATGACTTTATTTTCAGAAATAAAACATCTGTAAAACAATTTTTTCTATGCATTGTGGATCTCTAGACAGGTCCTTATTCACGTAATGAACAAATAAAGTGCACACCAATAATGTGTGACAAATAGAACCCCCAATAAAACACAAGCGTCTTTATCCCATATCACTGTGTAGTCAGATCAACGTGTAGTTAGATAAGGCAAACAGACAAAATTCTGTTTGTAATCGTGGCGCAATGATGATGAAAACTGCCAATATGGATCTTAAGAAAGGAAATGAGCTCAAGGGCTGTGTAGAAAGATTCCTGATACCATATGTTGACTAAAGAGGAAAGGTTTGTTCACCCACATTCCTTCCACTTTTCTACTGTGTTTCCCATTAAACATATCTCTTCTGATTCAGTTACTATTCTAAAAGTATGAATAGTACACAATGGAGTAATTCAAAGGTCGCAACCGTTGAAATCGTAATACTTAACTATGCACTATTCTATCCAAGGGAAGATTAGCTGCCGAAACTTAGTGTTTTATTTTCAGATTGTCTCACCCTGTTTTATAGTCAAGTCACTATTTCTCTCCACATGAACCATGCTCACGGCAGACACATTTATCCTTCCCTTTAACCTTTGGCAATGACTCAAAGTGATATGAATTTTACGAGAAGAGTAAATATATAAAACTAGAACAAAAAAATGTACATACTGTAGTAATTTATTACACGGACTTGGCATTTCAAGGTCCTTTTGTCCATAGGAAGGAGATGTCTTGATTTATTTATACACTAGCCGAAGTCTTCAATAAACATTTGCTCAGTTCTCAAAGATTTATTATAAAAGACAACAATATCTTTAAAACTTAGGCTGAATTTTTACCATGTCAGTGGTGTCCTACATCTGGCACATATGCAAAAAAAAAAAAAAATGGTATATATACACACCCAAATTTGCTAAGATGACTTTAAAAAGTTATTTATAGAATTTAAAAGTAGTTAACTATGCACTTGAAGTGTCTCCCCCCCAAAAATGGTTACTTTAGCCTTTAGCAGTGACCAGTTTTTTGGGGTAACACATCAAGAGCATAGTTGCCTAAGTAATCTCAGCAAATTTGAGTATGTTGTGGCCTGAAAAGGAGCGAGATTTAGGCCGGGTTCACACAGGGTTTATTGGTACGGAATCTGAGGCGGAGGCCGCCTCAGGTTTCAGTCCAAAAAACGGGTAGCTGCGACTGGATGCCGGTGCACTGCACCAGCATCCAGTCGCGCACTCCGCTCCAGATTAGGTCCAAATGAATGGGCCTAGTCGGGAGGGAGTGTCTTCAGGCGGATTTGCGAGGCGACTCCACCTGAAGAATGAGCATGTCCTTTTTTTTTCCAGAAAAAAAAACTGACCGGCTCCCATTGATTTCAACCCCCGTGTGAATTCAGCCTTACAGAAACTCTCCAGAAAAGGGGGCTATTTTTGCTGTTAATTTCCTATCTGACGGAAAGATTTGGCAATTAGTGACGCCTTTTATGGCCACTAATTGCTACCTTCGCTCAAGGTTGGCGGGTACATTGGACATGTTCTACCTGATATCACCTTAGGGATGACTAGTACTGTAAATGGAAAAGAAGATGATCGGTATTGTATTTGACCAGAAGTTGTTCCCGTAGTAGAGAGACTAAAAGCATTATGGAATGGATTTGGGTATTTTTTTTATCATTCTTTTTAAGTGGTATTTACCCTACACACTCGTCTTTCAGATGACAGGTACAGACTCTTTGGTTTGTATGAAAAATGGCTAGAAGCTATTTTTTTTAATGTACTGAATCTTGCACCTCTTTGATGTAATCCTATTTTTATGGCTGACCTCAAACAACTGGCCTACTCACAATACCTTGCAGGTAGCCTTTAGCCAATCATGAATGTCACTCATAGCCATTGTAAAAAGCCCAGCCATGATTTCTGATATTTTGGAAGAATAGAGAATACAGAAAGAAAGAAACATTAGATTTTACACAGGGCAAGACAATGAATTGTAGCCATTGGAAATGACTGAGAACTCAGACATAGCCTTTAATAAGAAAACCCACTGCATGAATTCATGGGATCATGTAGCAAAGGAAGAGAGAAGCTTCTTTAAAATTAGAGTTCTTTCAATCTAAACCTTTTCAATAATGCAAACTAGATCTACGTCTTCATATCAGAAGGAGGAGTAAAGTTTTATTTTGCCAGAAGGGAAATGTTGCCTACATGGTGGTCCTTTAATATTGTTGCCTTCGTCATCTTCACACATTTTCATAAAATACCTAAGGCGAAAAAGCACATGCAAGTTTCATTAACTAATGCACTTTATAATTATTGCACTGAATGAGAACACCTGCTGAGAACATGACTTTGCCAGCTGTTTGTGCTTGCTGTGTGTATCAACATGTCTGCATCATGATACAGCATCACTGGGTGTGTACGGTATTATTCTGCTGTTTAAGTTAAATCTAGCATCGTACCCTTGTAATTAATTGTTCATTAATGGAGGAGACAATCGAACATTTTGTACTTGTAAGACAAGTGCTTACAAAACAAGTCGTGCAAAAAAAAAAAATCACATTTGAATATATTTGTACAATAAAATAAAAATCCATTGTATTCCTAGTGTCTACTATAACATGTCTGTATGTTAAATGACAGCTATTTATTTTCTTATTTTTCTGTAGCACAGAGATTCATACCTCCCAACTGACCCGATTTCCGCGGGACATTCACGATTTCGGTGACGTGTCCCGCGGTCCCGGTTGGAGGGAGGTATGTCCCGATTTCAACTCAGATCTGCGTCTGAAGGACACAGATCTGAGTTGAATACATACACGACTAAAGCAAGTAGAAATCACAGCTCAGCTCCTTGCTTTGCCACTGCACTCCGGCTAGTGGCTGTGTAGGCGCGATGCAATGACGTCACATCGCACCTACAACTGTGTTAGCAGAGAGAGCGGCAGGGGAGCGAGGAAAAGGTGAGTTTAAGTGGTTTTTGTGTGTAGACATTGAGGTGGAACATGAAACTGGGGGCAGATGAAGGAGGGGACGGCATGACACTGGGGGCAGAGATAGGGGGGCATGATTCTGGGGGAAGAGATGGGGGACATGAATCTGGGGCAGAGATGGGGTGACATGATTCTGGGGGCAGAGGTGGGGGACATGAATCTGGGGGCAGAGATGGGGGGATATGAAACTGGGGCAGAGATGGGGGAACATGAATCTGGGGGCAGAGATGGAGGGGACATGATTCTGGGGACAGAGATGGGGGGACATGAATCTGGGGGAAGAGATGGGGGGACATGAATCTGGGGGCAGAGATGGGGGGACATGAATCTGGGGGCAGAGATGGGGGACATGAATCTGGGGGCAGAGATGGGGGACATGAATCTGGGGGCAGAGATGGAGGGGACATGAATCTGGTGGCAGAGATGGGGGGACATGAAACTGGGGGCAGATATGGAGGGGGGCATGAAACTGGGGGCAGATGAAGGGTGTATATGAAACTGGGGGAGAGATAGAGGGGGGACATATAATTTACGGGTGACTGTAGGAGGATTATACTTTGTGCGGGCACATGAAAAATGAATTAGAATGGGCGGAGTCAACATAAAAGTGGGTGGAGCTAAATTTGCCACAATTTTCTCCCTCTTTTAGTTCTTCAAAAGTTGGGAGATATGAGATTCTTTATGTCAAAGAGCCTTTACAAATAGCAGATATATTGATAAATCTTCCTACCTTAAGCTGGTGCTATCTCTTTGCTAGGTAAGATACATCCAGCCATCCACATGACATAAAAGGAACTGTGATTTATCAGACAAAGCCAGCTTCTTCTATTGCTACATGGTGTAGTCCTTCTGACCTCTCTCACTAGCCTCGGGTCTCAGGTTGGCCCCTTCTGCTGGACTTACCAGGCATTTGGTCTCTGGTCTCCAGTCTGGTTAGTCTCATATTCAGGCCTTGCTGCATTAGGCCTCAGCTCAGGCTTGAGGCCTAGTCACTTGCACCTTCTCAGCCAGGAGGATGCCGGACCCCCAGTTGCCTCTGTACCACGCTGCTCTCTACGGGAAGACAAAACTTATATTTAATACCTAAGTCAAAAGTCCCCTACTTTGTGACAATCTAAGTGGCTGGTACTTTTAGTCACTGCTCTATTGGCATAGAGAACAATGTATTACAATGAGCCTGTGGTGCAACTCCCTAGTGACCAACACGGGTACAAACAGATTATTATAATGAAAGGGTTTGGGCAGGGCTTTGAAAACATGGCTGCTTTCTTCTTCTCAGTACGTGAAATCATGTCCGTTGGTCACATGGCCATGCTGCAGCTCATTCATTTTAATAGGACAAAGATGTGGTTTTTCTGTGTAAACAATAGTCATGAGGTCACTTCCTGAGAATGAGAAAGCCATGATTTCGAGTTCTGCACAGCCCCTTTAATATAATTCACAGCATGGACTTGCTTGCCGGCTATTCTGCCCAGACCTGTAAGGGACACAATTAGCAGCATAGACATATACATATATACAATATTCAGTAATATCATCATCTTACTTATAGACTGTCAGTAATATACACACAAATATGGGCTTTCATGGGACAATGTATAGCTGTATTGCTGTATAATACAGAACTGTACAGACTATGGGGGCTCAAAGAGGCGCTGTACAGCACAGGGGGAATTTCTTGCATCGTCTTTTTTATTGTAGGTGATCCTTTTCCAGCAAAATCAAAATGGCTCCTATTAGACCTTTAACAACTTTAAATGTAGATTAAATAAGATGTTAGGGCTCGTTCACACGGGGCAAGAGGGGGTGGATTTTGGCGCTCAATCCTCCTCAAAATCCACCCCCTCAAAATAGAGGTCTACGCAGACCGCTAGCGTAAAAAAAGAAGCGAGCTGCCCTTTCTTCAGGCAGCACCCTCCGGCCTGGGCCCATTCATTTGGGCCTATTCTGGAGCGGGAAGCCGCAACAGTCGCGGCAGGCTCATTTTGGTCCTATTCTTCCCGCATCAGAATCAGGACCAAAATATGCTATCCCGTGGCCCGTGTGAACGGGGTCTTATGGAAGCCCTTTAAATGTATTGTTGTGTAGCACTAACTATAAGTATTTTCCAATAGACTTTTTCTAGTCGTATAAAACTGTTCATTTTTACATTGAATTTTTCTAAACTTTGATTATTTTACACAGAAGATATTTACATTCCTACTCAGTATTTATGTTTTCATAACTACAACTATAAAAAATATTTTTCATATTTCCATGCATGAAAGAGAAGATAATCCTTGAAGACTACCAAGGGCAAAGGTCAAGGGCTCGACCTCCAGTATAAGAATGTAGAACTTGAAAGACAAGTGCTAAAAATATGAAAGTGTCAAGTCTGAAAGTGTAAATGGCTCTTAAATGTAAAAACCTAGGCTATACTATCACAAAATTCCATCTCTGATTATACACATACCATGTGTCCTATTACTCCATGACGCCATTTTCAGAATGCCCATTCAGCATTATGTATACAAAGAACTAACAGCTACTTTATGTTGTATGTTCGTTCTTTTAATCCAGACAGACAGTTTTTGTACAAACAAAGCTATATGATGCAGAGATAGGCCTTGCATTGTTTTTGGATTGGACCCTGGCATTAGCTAAAAAGAAACTGCACACAAAATTGCATCCAACGCTGTGTGTGCATTAAAGGCATCCTATCATTAAAACTCAATTTTTTGTTCCTAACACATAGGAATAGCCTTAAAGAAAGGCTATTCTTCTCCTACCTTTAGATGTCTTCTCCGCGCCGCCATTCAGTAGAAATCCCGGTTTTCGTCAGTATACAAATGAGTTCATTCGCAGCACTGGGGGTGGTCCCCAGTGCTCAAACAGCACTAGGGGTGTCCCCAATGCTGCGATAGAATTCTCCAGCGCTACCTCCATCTTCTTCAGGCTCTCTTTGTGTCATCTTCCGGCACTGGCTTCAAACTTCTAGGTCACGGGCAGCCGACTGCGCATGCCCACTCGCACAAGAAAATGGCCGCTTACAATACTGTGTAACGGCTATTTTCTTGTGGGCGGCGGGCATCCACAGTCAGCTTTTCCCTAGGCTCAAGGCCTAGAAGTTTGAAGCCACCGCTGGAAGAAGACGCGTGAAGAGGCCGCTCATGAAGAAGATGGAGGCTGCGCTGGAGAGTTCTCTCACAGTATTGGGGATGCCTCTGGCGCTGTTTGAGCACTGGGGCCCGCCCCCAGTGCTGCAAGAGAACTCATTTGCATACCGAAGAAAACCGGGATTTCTACGGAACGGCGGCGTGGAGAAGACATCTAAAGGTAGAAGAAGAATAGCCTTTCTTAAGGCTATTCCTACATGTTAGGGACAAAAAATTGAGTTTTAATGATAGGATCCCTATATATCACAATGACAAATAAATCTGCTACAGTTTTTGATGACATAGAAGTTATATTGCACATCTATAACAAGCTCTGTGTGACCTTACAGGGGTCAAGATGCCCATACGTAAGATACCATACATAAAAACCAGTAAAATCAATGCAAACTTGTAATAAAGATGCAGGGGTGACCTGTCTTATTTACAAAAGACAAGTGGTGGTATACGTGAGTGACTTTATTGAATGACTCATTGAAAAAAAAAAGATAAGGCATCTATACTCCCGCATGGGTTCATAAAAAGACAAGCATATTCGTATTGTTTCCTTATTCTTTAAACCAACACGTGGTATAGAATGACAGGAGTAACCTCTAACCAGACATCACTACTAATTCTATTCTGTCTCAATATGAGGCCTCGGGAGGGGGAGGGGAGACATAACTGCTTCTTGTTGTGTCCTGATCTTTCTGGCCCACTCTTACTGTCACTAGAACTGACAGAGAAAGTTAATAGACTGAAAACTTTATCCAACCTCCTCAAAAAGTAGGCATAGAATAAAAAATCTTTAATTAAAGGGGTTGTCTGAGATAAATTGATATTGCTAATCTAAACTAACCTCCTCCCAGCTGCTCCTACTCCTTGGACTAGTTATTTGTCAAGTCAGCCACTACCAGGAATATCACACCAGAAGACAAATCAACGGGGCAGTATGGTGGCTCAGTGGTTAGCACTGCAGCCTTGCAGCACTGGAGTCCTGGGTTGGAATCCCGCCAGGAACAACATCTGCAAGGAGTTTGTATGCTCTCCCTGTGTTTGCGTGGATTTCATCTCAGTCTACATAATGATAGGGCATAATGATATGGGGCTCACGATCTATATATGAAAAAAAATCAAGGGGTCAGTGGGTATTGCGAAGGACAAAAGTATTGATCTATCTTTTTCTGTTAATGTTTTTAATGCTGGTGGTGCATAGCCATGGTTGCCCTTCTCCTTCTAGTGTCAGCGAACATCATCTCAATTCCCTTGTGTGTTTCTGATGCTCTGCTCCCTCTGGCGACCATTTTGTAGGGTGTTACTGTTCTTGTCCCTGACTTCTTACCTGTCTGCGGCTCCTGTCCTACCTGTTAACTGTGTCTGACCTTTGGCTTATATGTGACGTCTGAACCTTGTTATTAGCCCTGTCCACCTGCTTGGGCCTGACTTCTGAACCTTGCCATCTGAGTAAACCATGTACTTGTACCAGATCACTCTTTTGCCATATACCTAATGCTTTGCACTGTTGTTCCTTGGCCATCTGCTACCAATAATGGAACCACCAGGAGTCTCCCTGCAGTGAAATACACATCCCTGTACATGAGTTAAAGGATGAATACCGGGGAGACTGGTTAGACAACAACCTTAAAGGTAACCCAAAGTCAAACTGGTTTGGTAGGACATTGAGTCCACAACCTGTTGACCCTGATAATGTTTAAATCCAAGGTTAAGTGTATTGTTACTAAATTGCAGCCTTTCTTAAGCCATTAACTGTATATAGTCAAACCAGCTACAGATTTTTCACACCCGATGGGATGGCGTTGCAAGGCTGGACAGATTAAATTTTTGTAATCCCTTAGGGTCCGTTCCCACAATGTAACGCGGCTTTGATTCTGACACGTAAACTCGTGTCAGAGTCAGTGCTGCAAAACAGAATCCCATTGACTTCAATGGGTTCCGTTTAGCGTGCGTAACACATTGAAATCAATGGGTTAAAAAGCCTCCAATTGATTTCTATGTGTTACGGAACCCATTGAAGTCAATGGGATTCTGTTTCGCAGCGCTGACTCTGACACAAGTTTACGTGTCAGAATCAGCGCCTCGTTACATCGTGGGAACGGACCCTTACAGACCAGTCACTTTTGGTCTTCAAAGGTCTACAACAATTAAAAAAGTTACATATGGATGCATTCCAAGAGCCATAACTTGTTATTCTTCCACATATGTTTTATAGTGACTTGATTTTTGAGTACATTTTCGAGTACAATTGGGTCATTTTTATAGATTGTTCTTATTTTTTTGTTCAAATGAAAAAGAAAACTGTAATATGTTACTTTTCCATTTAATACAATATATACCTATGTAAATAATAACCAATAGAATTATGACAATAGCACATGTATATACATTTATATATCTAAGTACTTTTATTGAATTAAAAAAAAAAAAAATGTGTCGATCAGATTCCAAGACCTATCACTTTTTGACTTTTATGTTGACATAATGTAACAGTATGGAAGGGGTGTTAATTCTATTTTGATGGGTACTTACTGTATCATTTGCTTAATTTGTATTCATTTTTATTTAGGAATGGGGAAAAACAATATGATATTGATGTTAGTTGTGGCAATGTCATATATCAATTTTTTTATGTTTTTTGAATGGGTATTGTTAAACTGAAATGGTTAGATTATTTGACATAATCTTCCTTACAAAATCATATAGAATTTTCCTCTCATTCAGCACCACAAGTCAGATGAATCTCTTATGTCCCACGCACCCCTTTGAACCCACCCTCACAGTACCTCCTTTCACCCATTTCCCCCTGATATAAATTATGCCCCCACATATCAAATGGGTTAAACACCTTTCTAATACTGATGTCTACCCTTAGGATCTGCATGTTATAGAGCAAGAAGAGCTGAGCAGATACAGGTTTTTGAGAAAAGAGGCGGTCCTATCTGTTATTGAGACTGTCGATCCGCCTCCTTGACTTCTCAATGAATAAATGACAAGTCATACTGAATCTTATTCCACAAATTATTTAGCAATATGTTCGCCTCCCATCACCCCCCACTTTACAATGCTACCGACGTACTTTTCCATTTGGCATAAAAACCAATGTTGGTCAGCAGCACATCCCCCTCCTATAAACCACTGCTGACAATAATGTAAAGACTATGAGCGAAGAGGGAACATGAAGAACCATCCTTAAAAACTCGTCATCAAAATTACAACATAGGGGGCCACACGGTGGCTCAGTGGTTAGCACTGCAGCCTTGCAGCGCTGGGGCCTGGTGTTCAAATCCCACCAAGGGCAAAAAACCTTCTGCAAGGAGTTTGTATGTTCTCCCTGTGTTTGTATGGATTTCAATCCCATTTTTCAAAAAGACATACTGATAGTAATGACACTGATGTAACAACAAAGCAGTAAGAGTCTGCTCACAGCAATGGAACAACAGCTGTAATATAGTACAGTGTTACTTCAAATACCAATACACAATACAACATTGTCTATGCTACTGGCACTCAGTAGTATCGGTGCCGAAGTGTGGAGCAAAGTTATTTTTTGAATTAATACTTTTATCATGTGATACTATGTAGCCGATATGTAAAATGGCATGTAACAAAGACCTTCGTGTCTGTCTAGATTCGGGCTTGTGTTTTAAGGTACAAAAGAAGGAGGTGTCCGCAAGGTGCGTGCTCAGCTTTATGGAGAGCCTCCAAGCTGTTTCTGTCATCGCAGGGATCTGGTCTGAACTAGTGTAGCCTGCTTCCCTTTGTTTACTACAAACATAAGAAGCATGCCTGGCTCCTGCCCTATTTATTGTGCACAGAAATACCCTTTCACTTGAGCTTCTCCTCTAGACGTCTTATTGTATAGAATCAAAGTCAATTGGCTCTTACAGTGCAAGTGACAACAAACACATTTGTTATCCCACCTTTTGTCTGGTAAAATCCATTACAACAAGCACAGTAAGTGAGCAATGACTGACAGGAGGAGAGATGATTGAAATCCTATAGATGTGCTGAATATATTAGGGAATTGCCTCAATAGCATTCCCTCTATACAAAGGCTTTCTTACCTCCTAAGCCTATCCATTAGCTAGAACCAGATGAAAATACTGTGTGTTATAGTCACATCCATTGCAGGTTACTTGATATTCAACAGCAGACTGCAAATAGTGTCACGTTTGTTGTCAGGAAAAGCAAATATTCTTCTTTACATGCCCAGGGGATACAGCTTCATGGTACACGTCTATTACATGTCTCTTGTCCTGATCCCTGTAGCTGCATCAGTTGAACATACATGACACATGATCAGGACCATATGAGACATGATCAAGGTTCTTAAGAGGTCTTGAAGATAGTAAATAATATATATTCATTACACAATGAGAAAGTTTTAATCTATGGAACTAATATAGACGTCCGCTACATGAGAATCCAGACAACAGAGATATAATCTAATCTTGTATTACCTGTTGTATCTTCATCTTTTGCCTTCGCAGACAGGCCTTCTCCTAAGCTTCAAGCTACTGGTAACACAAGCCAAGAGTAACATAGGATTGATCTCATAAAAATATTCTTCCAACGTAAAGATGGTTTTATGGCCGTGGCTTCTGTAGTTTAGAATGTGCCAATTATCTTCTGCAATAATGAAATTAATATTTGCACACATTTGCTTTTGCCAGTTTAAACAGAACAAATTGGAGAAGGCCAACATGCTGCACTTAGACATCTTACCTCAATTGCACCCAATGGGCCATGAGCTTTCTCCAGGACTCACATCAGTCATTGTGTAGTGTGAAGTTCCATTTGGCTACTACTTCCTGTTGGAGACTATTTGTATGCTTGTAAATGGGGTGTAAATTGTTTTCCCATGCTAGGACTTGTGCTGTTAATTTATATAATCAAAATTTAGGTGTTTCCCTAAGCCATATTTGAAACCAATGCTCGTGTACATATATTTAAACTCCACCCAGTCATTGCTATCTGCTTATGTATTTTATAAAGGTGTTTAAATTACCATAGGCTACAATATACTTAAGCATGACATGGATAAATACTCCCAAAGACAGCTAGAAGAAATATCAGCTTAGAATAAGGAAGGTCTCCCAAGTCTGTACACAGACCTCCTTGGAGATGTTGGGTCAATTTGGAGTAATCTACTGTTCATAAAATGTTCCAAGACATTCCCTATTTCACCTTGTCGTTATTATTATTAAAACCATGTTTGTAAGAGCTCCAAGGTGCTTTGGGGGTTGATGTAAAGCTGGCCATATATATTACACTATCATGGCCAAACCCACCAGATGGCTGACCATCTAATATGTATGGAGGTCTTTCCGATGTCAGGAGAGAATTGAAATTCAACAAGTTCTCCGATAGTAGGTTGTGTTAACCATGTTGTATATGCATGTGCATTGAGGGGAGTTAGGAAAAGTAACTGTTGACTGAGATGCGTCAAAAAAAGAGAAAAATACTTGGCACTCACCTATATGCGTAAAAATTCAAACTATTTCTCATAGTCCAAGTTAAAAGTACATTGACACGGGAGGAGGCACACTCAAGCTCACACTCTGAGCTTGAAAAAGTGCAACCTAGCACGAAACGGCTGTCGCTCAACTCAGAGTGTGCCTCCTCCCGTGTCAATATACAGTCCTATGAAAAAGTTTGGGCACCCCTATTAATCTTAATCATTTTTAGTTCTAAATATTTTGGTATTTGCAACAGCCATTTCAGTTTGATATATCTAATAACTGATGGACACAGTAATATTTCAGGATTGAAATGAGGTTTATTGTACTAACAGAAAATGTGCAATATGCATTAAACCAAAATTTGACCGGTGCAAAAGTATGGACACCTCAACAGAAAAGTGACATTAATATTTAGTACATCCTCCTTTTGCAAAGATAACAGCCTCTAGTGGCTTCCTGTAGCTTTTAATTAGTTCCTGGATCCTGGATGAAGGTATTTTGGACAAACAATTCAAGTTCAGTTAAGTTAGATGGTCGCCGAGCATGGACAGCCCGCTTCAAATCATCCCACAGATGTTCAATGATATTCAGGTCTGGGGACTGGGATGGCCATTCCAGAACATTGTAATTGTTCCTCTGCATGAATGCCTGAGGATTTGGAGCGGTGTTTTGGATCATTGTCTTGCTGAAATATCCATCCCCGGCGTAACTTCAACTTCGTCACTGATTCTTGAACATTATTCTCAAGAATCTGCTGATACTGAGTGGAATCCATGCGACTCTCAACTTTAACAAGATTCCCGATGCCGGCATTGGCCACACAGCCCCAAAGCATGATGGAACCTCCACCAAATTTTACAGTGGGTAGCATGTGTTTTTCTTGGAATGCTGTTTCTTTTTGGACGCCATGCATAACGCCTTTTTTTATAACCAAACAACTCAATTTTTGTTTCCAAAATGAAGCTGCCTTGTCCAAATGTGCTTTTTCATACCTCAGGCAACTCTATTTGTGGCGTACGTGCAGAAACGGCTTCTTTCTCATCACTCTCCCATACAGCTTCTATTTGTGCAAAGTGCGCTGTATAGTTGACCGATGCACAGTGACACCATCTGCAGCAAGATGATGCTGCAGCTCTTTGGAGGTGGTCTGTGGATTGTCCTTGACTGTTCTCACCATTCTTCTTCTCTGCCTTTCTGATATTTTTCTTGGCCTGCCACTTCTGGGCTTAACAAGAACTGTCCCTGTGGTCTTCCATTTCCTTACTATGTTCCTCACAGTGGAAACTGACAGGTTAAATCTCTGAGACAACGTTTTGTATCCTTCCCCTGAACAACTATGTTGAACAATCTTTGTTTTCAGATCATTTGAGAGCGGGCTGTCCATGTTTGGCGACCATCAAACTTAACTGAACTTGAATTGTTTTGTAGAAAGAAATGGTCCAAAATACCTTCATCCTGGATCCAGGAACTGATTAAAAGCTACAGGAAGCGACTAGAGGCTGTTATCTTTGCAAAAGGAGGATGTACTAAATATTAATGTCACTATTCTGTTGAGGTGCCCATATTTTTGCACCGGTCAAATTTTGGTTTAATGCATATTGCACATTTTCTGTTAGTACAATAAACCTCATTTGAATCCTGAAATATTACTGTGTCCATCAGTTATTAGATATAGCAAACTGAAATGGCTGTTGCAAACACCAAAATATTTAGAACTAAAAATGATTAAGATTAATAGGGGTGCCCAAACTTTTTCATAGGACTGTACTTTTAACTTGGACTATGAGAAATAAAGTTTGAATTTTTACGCGTTTAGGTGAGTGGCAAGTATTTTTCTCTTTTTTTGACTTATTTCATGACAATTTTTTCATGCTTAGAGCACCACCTGTTTATGCGTTTTTGCTCATCCCCATACAAACTTCAGTTTTTGTATGAGTAGTGCCACCTAATCTCCCATCCTGTTGACTGAGATGCAAATATAAGGAAATATAAGGTCAACTTGATACATTTTGAACCAATGTTTAGGAAAGCACCAAAGTATCAAAGCTTAGCTTACCAAAGCTTAAAGGGATCCTATCACTGGATACCCTTTTTTCTGACTAACACATAGGAATAGCCTTAAGAAAGGCTATTCTTCTCCTACCTTTAGATGTCTTCTCTGCACCGCCGTTCGAAATTCAGGTTTTCTTCAGAAGAAAATGGCCACTTACACAGTAAGCTGGTGTAAGCGGCCATTTTCTTGTGATGTGGGCATACACAGTCAGCAGAGCCGACTGCACTTGCCTAGAAGATTGAAACCCAGGACACAGGGAGAGGCTGTTCCAGAAGAAGATGTAGGCGGCACTGGAGAGTTCTCTTGCAGCATTGGGGATGCCCTCAGTGCTGTTTGAGCACTGGGGCCCGCCCCCAGTGCTGCAAGAGAACTCATTTGCACACCGAAGAAAACCTGGATTTGTACAGAACGGCGGCACAGAGAAGACATCTAAAGGTAGAAGGAAAATAGCCTTTCTTAAGGCTATTCCTACGTGTTAGTCAGAAAAAAGGGTATCCAGTGATAGGATCCCTTTAAGAAAACCCATGGTGACAAATTTCAGGTTGAATGTTGAATCACTGAATTGTTTTAAGAGTCTGACAACAGAAAACTACACAAGGACATGAAACTGAATACTTAAACGGAGAAGCAAAGAATACAGAATTACCCTGTAACAAAGTCCACCAAATGTCTGCTGGGCTTCTGGAACTTTTGATGCCATGCAGAGTAATATATATTTGTTGTAACTCATGCCAGTTATAATGGAAATGTGTGCCAGTTCCTAAGTGGCGTAGAACTCCATTCAGGAGCGTGGGTGAATGGCCCCGACTGGCTTTTGCCTCTTCTTAAATGTTGTATGAAACACTAATCTTGGTAAATCTGCTCCAGTGTTTTTGGAAACAAAGCAAAAAAAAAAATCAGTATTTTACAGTCCCAGTAAAGTGAATGAGATTTTTTTAATCACATTGCCGCAGCAGGGAAAAAATCTATCAGAAAATGTTCATTTTACCTGCGAGAATTATGTGTTTCCCGATAGATTTTTATCACCCATTTTTAAAAAATGAAAACCACAATGGAGGGACGTTCAATGGGAAATAAAAATTAAATTTTCTTTATTCTATGGGTTAGTATGATCAGAGTGATACCAAATTTATATAGTCTTTGTTATGTTTTTAGTTTTACTTCATAGTTACTTGGTATTTTACTCAGTATTTTCATATTTGATGCATAACGGTACATTTGGTTTCCTGGGATAAATCTACATTAAGCTACTTTTCCAAAAGACACACTCCTCTTCTGTGTTCATTACTTTACATGGCTTAGTATATCTACAAATATTAAAGAGGATCTTCCACAACCTCCACCAACTCCATTTTCTTCCACACGTCTTGACAGCACTGAATGTTGGTTAAGTAACGTATACTGGTCACTGCAGGTCAAAGGTAAAAGGTTCTGCATTAAATAGATGTATTTTTTGGAATTTTGGCTGTTGGATCTCTGAATTCCTAGCTGTATAGTAAAATGAGATGCAAATCCTTGACAATCCCTGTTAATTCTATACTGTTTACACTTGGTAGATAAATGGCATCTGTGATTAGGTATTGTGTTTTGCCATAAATCAGTCATGACCTGAACTCCACAGGTGTACTAGTATAATACCACAAACATTCAGTGTGATATCTGTACTGAATATATAATTCATTCCATTCACATTTCATTCCTGCACTATATTGACACTTAATTCATTTTTTAACTTTGCACATCAAATTTGATCAGAGATCATGCTGTATATTTTCTAGTAAAATGTCAGATTTTTTAATATGTTTGCATTCTTTTTATACACTAGTAAGGGCGGGTTCACACCTGCGCCCGGTCTCCGTTTTCCGTCTTCTGCCTGAGAAACTGGACAGGAGACGGAAATTGCCATTCATTTGAGTGGGTTTGCAAACTGTCCGCCCGTGAGCGTCTTCTGGTCTCCGCGGTGAAACGTTTTTTGTTTTTTTTAATGGACACAAAGTCGGACATGCAGGACTTTAAAAAAGAAATGGTTTCATCGCGGAGACCAGAAGACGCTCAGGCGCTCATGGGCAGACACTGACTGCCGGGTTTTCGTCTCCTGTCGGCAGAAGAAGGAAACCCACAAAGCGGACAATCCACCCTAAGTGATGAAAAACTAAAAACTGACAATGTGGATGAAGGAGGATAAGGAAAAGGATTGGGTCAGCCACCAGTGAGCGCCATATTGGGTCCTATTCTTTTTAATATTTTTATTAATGACCTGGTGGAAGATTCACAGAGTAGAATCTCAATATTTGCTGATGACACTAAGATCTGTAAAGTAGTCACCACACCGAAGGATAATGTAGTATTAGACTAAGGCCCCACAGGACGACCCACAGCCAAAAAGCGCTGCGGGAAAAAGTGCAGCGACAACACATCGCCGTCCTTCCCACAGAGCTTTAAACAGAAAGTTCACAGAGTTTTCCTCTGCGGACTTTCTGTTACAATTATATTTATGGAGAAACTGCCAACGTTTCTGTAGATATAATTGACATGCTGGAATTTCCAAAACCGCTCCGGTTTTGTAGGTCGCGGCATGTCCGCGCCGCAGTGGTGGAATCAGGTTTCACAATAATGTATTAAATAATATAATAACAATACAAATCTACTATAAGAGAATTTAACCCATTCTCGACACCTGCTGTACGGATAATATAGTATTATACAGAAAAAATGCTAATGTTGTGATCAGTGCCTGCATTAATCAAGGGCATTAAGGCTCCCTGGTGCATAGGCACCGCCATTTTGTGAAGGATCACCAGTCCCCGAAAAGAGATCTGGGACTGTCGATCTTTTGCCATGACGGCCAGGAGATTATCAAAGAATCCCAGGCTTATCTGAAATTAACTTCTATTATAGGATGCTCTATGCAAAAAATAAAGTGAAACACATACACAATAGGTATCCCTGTGTCCAAATACGCCTGGTCTACGAATGTATAAATAAATTTTATCATACAGTGAAAGGTAAATCAGTCTTGGCAGAAGGATCTGATGCACCTTAACATCTGGTCTGAAAATATATATATATATACTCTGCTCAAGCTGGCCATACACATTAGATTCTAGACCTCCATCACTCATCTAAAATGAACTGTGGTTGTTGGTCGTATGCCAAATTGTCAAAAACGCATGAACAATCACCAACCTTTCAACGAGCTTTCTACTATCCCAGACACTTGGATAAATGTCAGATGGAAGTCATTCAATGCTAAGGACATGCTGAAAACAGCAAATGGCAGACATTTTGTTGGGGTGTTAGTAGTACAAACACATGACCACAATGCAAAAATCTCTCACAGGTCCATCAGTCTAGCCCATACACAAAAGATCATGGCGGACGGACAACAGAAAAAATCCAACCAGACAGGTTTTGGTCTGACCAGCTTTAGTGGATAGTTGGCTTTATGGGTCAGACTGTCATAAGTTTACGTATGACCAACCACCAGCAGACAGTCTATAATCTGCCACTTCAGCAGTCTAAAATTTAATGTATATGGCCAGCTTTAAACACGAAACTAGCTGAGCCAAAGGTGTCAACAAAATGCTTATCCTCTTCTTTCAATGGCAATATATAATTTTATCCACCTGATTCATTTTAGTTAGATTGGGCTGGGCATCCATGTTCCACACAAGTAATTTTTAGTAAATTTTTTCAGAAAAAAATTCCTTATTGGAAAATCAGATGGCACCATGCTGGTCCACAAAGTAGACATTCAAAAAGAGCACAATGGATCGATAATAAAACTTAATAACTCTATTTATGGTAACATCTATTTAATCATTACGTATGATAAGTAATCTGGAGGCCACGCATTAAAATATCAATTAAAACTTAAGTTTTATTATTGATTCATTGTCCTGTTTTTGGTCCTCATTGGAAAATTTCAAACAAATTTACAATTGCAATATTGTGTGTTTTCTATTATTATTTTTACCTGCTTTCTACAATATACTTGGCCTTTATTCTTTTAACACAAAATATACAAAAAACAAAAAACTTGAGAGTCTTCAGTAGGTGATACCTTTTTTAATGGCTAACTCATAATGATGACAGAATATGAGTTAGCCATTAAAAAAGGTATCATCTACTGAAGACTCTCAAGTTTTTTGTTTTTATATTTCTTACCCACTGGCTAACACGGTAAAAAAACAAACATTTTCTTCTTTATGCAAAATATACAGTGACTTACATTGCTCCCTGACTCCCAATTATATTAAAACATGCTGTGTATATATATTTGTATGTTTTTTAATGCATGTCTCTGTATAGGAGAGTGGAGAGGACTATACTTTTTTATATAATAAAAGAAAAAAAGTCTAGCATGTTCCACAAAGAAACTGTTTTAACATTCTGTATCTAGGTGCAGGGGTGTAACTACCGGGTAGCAGTAGTAGCAGCTACCACAGGGCCAGGGACATTAGGGGCCCGGCGACAGCCAATACTGTTATGTTTTTTTTAATAGGCCGTTTCCAACTGGAGTTACTCCAGCCGATAACGGGCCCTATTTACTTATTGATCCTGGCAGGGGCTGGGATCGGTAAGTGATACCGAGGGCCCCACAAACAGTATTATTATACTTGGGGGTCTTTTCAGATCCCCAAGTAAAATGAATTGAGGCCCAGGAGAGGTTAGGGACATAAAGCACACTGTTACTTACCTCTTCTGGCTCCAGACAGGCTTCAGGCCTACTTGTGTGACGTCTCTGACATCACATGACCGGTGCCTGCGTGTTTATGCGTTCTGACGCAGGCCCTGGGTCACGTGACGTCCCGAACGTCATTGAAGATGGCCAACATCATCGGGGAATGTACTGGAGCCAGAGATAGGTAAGTAACAGTGTTTTTCTTTAATCTTTTTAACCCCTTGGGTCTCCGATTATTATACTCTGGGGTCTCCCCAGACCCCATGGGTGTCCACAGTGGGACATAATACTGTGTGCAGGGGCCACTATAGGGCATAATAGTACGTGCAGGAATGGGGGAGGGTGAGAGGTCGGTCAGTCGGAGTCTTCAGCATCGGTCAAGGGGCCAATGTCAAAAGTTCGCCACGGGGCCCTGCCATTCCTAGTTACGCCACTGCCCAGGTGCACCAGGCTCTATGAATACAATTGGCATATACGTCAGGCGCTTTCATGATGTGTAAATAGAGCCTTACTTTCTTTTTCCTTGACATACTACACACTAATCTATCCACATATTGCATCAAGTAAAAGTCAACATAATTTGAGCCCAGAATGAATGTTTGTATGGTGACGAGGAAACCGGAACAATTCTTGTGCAATAATTGAACTAAATCACATTTCATTGCAAATGACCAAAAAAAAATTCTGTCCACCTTTTCAGCAGACATATTTCAGCGTCATATTTTCATACTGCTATAGGCTAAGCCAAAATCGACTAAATTGAAATTGGTTAATTTGGACAACCTTGGTCTAAAGCCTATGGGTGTCTCTGATTCCAATGTGGGGGGGGGGGGGACTAATTCTTGCATCTAGGATTGAGCTGTTACCTGTATTCTGCTATGAGTTCAATGACAGCTGGAAAAAGCAGGAACATTTCACATCTTGTGTTTCCCAGTCTAACCTGTTTAACAGTCAAACAAAATTGTATGCAATGAAATACAAGCCGTCTTTCAAGTTCTTGTAGTTAAGTATTATTAACTCATTTTACTGTTTTTATTGCCCTCATAATTTATTGCCATGTAATCTATATTGTTTGTTGGAAAATGAACTGTGACAAGTAAAATAAGCTTTTAGATGGTATCTTAGCCCTTCTATAGTATTGTAAAAAAATATATTTAACATCTTATGCCTTCATGTCTATGTTTAGGACTGTGCTGAAAAGGGCTTTCCTGTGAATTAAGATATCTATTGAAAACTGCCAAGAGTGGTCCCAACATAAAAAGTAATATCCATAGACCCACTATTGATAAGGATCTTACTACGGACATTGCTTTATTAAATGAACTTACATTTTTGTATATTTCAAATACACATGGGAACCGCATACTTATATATTCCTGGAGGAAGGTGAGTTATGCCAACGTGGCTTATGATCTTCCAATGCTATCTCCTTACCCTCTGGCGAACTTTTGACGTGCCCCCCCCCAACCGATTGACATGGATGCCGAAGACCTTGACTGACCCCCCCAGCTTGCTCTATTATGCCCCATAGCGGCCCCTGCACACTGTATTATATCCCACAGTGACCCCTACACACAGTATTATGTCCCATAGTGGCCCCAGTACACAGTGTTATGCCCCATAGTGGCCCCTGCACACAGTATTATGCCCCATAGTGGCCCCTGCACACAGTATTATACCCCATAGTGGCCCCTGCACACAGCATTATCCCCCATAGTGGCCCCTGCACACAGTATTATACCCCATAGTGGCCCCTGCACACAGTATTATGCCCCACTGTGGATACCCATGAACAATTATTATACTCTGGGGTGTTTTCAGACCCCAGAGTATAATAATCAGAGACCAAGGGGGGATCCCAACATAAAAAACACTGTCACACCTATCACTGCTGTCCTCAGTGGTGTTAGCCATCTTCAATGATGTCGGGATGTCACATGATCCGGGACGGAGTCCTGGTCATGTGACGTCAGATACGTCATACAACTAGGCCGAAGCCTGTCTGGAGCGTGGATAGGTAAGTTACACAGTTTTTTATGTTCCAAATTTCAGCTACACATTCCTTAGTGAGGCCAGGGCCCCACGGGCCGGAAACGCTGCAATTTTACAATACAGGCAAAATGGATAGGATTCAAGCGTATCCCATTCCCACTTTGAGCTAAAAACTGCCCAGCGGACACACCAGCGTGTTTTTTCCTGCAGCACTTTATTGCTGCGGGACATCCCGTGGGGCCTTAGCCTGCCAAACTGCATGCTTTGTAGTGTTTTACTAGGAAACATGTCGCAACAGTTCTTTAATAGCACAGCATGTGAAAAAATAATTTTTTTCTCTGTATTCTTAGAATAACAGAAAAGTTAACATTTACAGTATTTATTTATGATCCTGTTACATTGGGTAATGACACTTCTGGTAGATCTACGATTTATGGCATACTGGCACAAAATGTGTTCATTTATTCATATTACATTTGTGTGAAATGAACATATTACACTTACAGGAGCTCCATTAAATCAGTGATACACAGGGGTAACACTGAAGGTACAGTGCGCTTTTCATAGTCGGCCGGTGGCTAAACAGAATGGATTTGTTTGCTTATTCTAATGTACAGTATGTGCCCATCTTCACTAGTAATCATTTGCTCTTATTTTGGTGATTGCATTGTATAGATTATCATAAACAGCTCTCATCTCCAGCATGCCCAATACACACGTTTGATTCGAGTGTACCCCAAAACACACAGAATAGCCAAGAGAAATCCAGTGCTCCATTTTGGCCATCCAGTTTTGCAAATTCCTATAAACTACTAGCAGTAAGTGGTTGTAAAGTTGCAGCAGTAGTAGTAGATGTTGTCATAATGAGGGTGGAGTGTGCCTTTATTTTATGGTAAACACATCTCCAGGAAAAATACCTCTATCAGTCTATCTGCAGTCAGCTAAGCTGTAAAATAAAACTTCCTTGAGGGCTGAAAAGCACTTATTTATTTATAGTTGTCCAATGGCTGCAGATAACCATGACATGTGCCTTTCTTGGATCCATCTGATGTTGTGAGTGTAAACACAAGGCACCCTCCCTTCACAGTGTTAATGATCGCTAGCACGCTCCTGGCCCGGCTGCCTCTCAGCACAGACACAATACACTCCCGACAACAGTCTTCTACTACAAGACCACCAAATAGAGTCAGCCATTGTGTTTGGGTATTTTATAAACAGTGGAGTCTGTCTGAAGTGAATCTTCCCTCCATGTCAAGCAACATTTACATGGCTGACTCATTTACACTGCGCATTGTAAATTTCCCTTGGGCAGGGAACATTAAGTTAAATGCCCCTTTTGTGTCTGTGTAAACTAATGCACACTTCAGAAGTCAAGATTGTCTCCTTGTTCAATACTCATTTGGCTGGAACGTTTCTATACAATCTATCTGAAGTCCAGTTTTTTTGTGCAGCGCACAATAAGACTTATCCCTAGTGCTGCTCATGCACAAGGTCCAGGGCTTATACAATTTATTGTAAAGATTTTACTTTAGGAATGCATAATGTGGTGCATGTAAAACTACCTAAAAACTTTGCTACCTACAGAAAAGCAGATCCTTCTGTAAAGTGCACAAGGAATAAAACCAGATTTCACCAAAACTGGCAGGCAACACCCTTGATCACCAATCCAGAGAATGATTTCCTGTTTCCACGTTGCAAAAAAGCAAAGTTTGTTGCAAATTTTGCTGTAATTTTTTGGCTTGTACAGGGATGGGGAAATAAAGGAAGTACTTATACTTTTCCTTTCTGCTCAACACACTCCTGGCTCTGAGTTAAAATTTGCAGCAAAATCTGCAACAAAAATAGCAATTTTTCCACAATTTGGGGCCTTAGCCTAAGGGTTTATTTATTTCTAGTTTGTCTAATGGCTGCGGATAGCCATGACATGTCTTGCTTAGATTTTCTGGGTGAAAGTGACACAGTGCAAACACAAGCACTATACTAATCTATTTGTACTTTAGCAATACTTGTAATTTTTCCAATATTTCTTTCACTCTTGGCGCATGTGACCAGATGCATTTGTTCTAGTTAGGTACGTGTGCAAGCATGTTAGCATTGTTTTGATTCTTAGAACTATTATTTTTCTCTAGGGTGTTGCCCATTTGTGTTCTGCAGGAAACTATATTAAAATGTAATCACGTGGGAAAACAGTTTTGAAAAATGCTGAATTTGAACTAGATCTAATTTATACCTCTGGATTACTATTATAGTACTTCTGGATTTCTGTATTATAATACCTGTATTATAATACCTCTGGATTACTATTACAATACTCCTGGATTGCTGAATTACAATACCTCTGGATTACTATCACACTACTTGTGGATTGATGAATTACAATACCTCTGGATTACAATAACACTACTTCTGGATTGATGAATTATAATACATGTAGATTAATGTTATAGTATTTACATCTTGCTAAATTATAATACCTCTGGATTACTATTATGGTACTTTTGGATTGGTAAATTATAATCCCTCTGGATTACTATTATAGTACCTCTGGAGTATTAAATGATAACACTTCTGTATTACTATTATAGTCCTTCTGGATTTTGTACTACTATTACAGTACTTCTGGATATCTGAATTATGATACATCTAGATTAATATTGAAATGCTTCTGGATTCCTAAATTATAATACTTTTGGATTACTATGATAATACTTTTAGATTGGTACATTATAATTACTCTGGATTACTATTATAGTACCTCTGGAGTATTAAATGATAATACTTCTGTATTGCTATTATAGCTCTTGTGGATTGTTATATTATAATACCTCTCTATTACTATTATAATACCACTGTATTACTATTACAGTACTTCTGGATATCTGAATTATGATACCTCTAGATTAATATTGAAATGCTTCTGGATTCCTAAATTATAATACTTTTGAATCACTATGATAATACTGTACTTTTGGATTGGTACATTATAATTACTCTGGATTACTATTATAGTATTTCTGGAGTATTAAATGATAATACTTCTGTATTGCTATTATAGCTCTTCTGGATTGTTATATTATAATACCTCTCTATTACTATTATAACACCACTGGATTACTATTACAGTACTTCTGGATATCTGAATTATGATATTTCTAGATTAATATTGTAGTACTTCTGGATTCCTAAATTATAATACTTTTGGATTACTATTATAGTTCTTCTGGATTGTTATATTATAATAAATATAATAATGACGCTAGGTTCACACTAGTGCCCAGAGTCCGTTCTGAGCTTGTCAGAGCGGGTCTGGCCGTGTGCGCCGGTGAGCGTTTTATGCTCTCCGCCGCAAAACCATTTTTTTTAAACCAGACACAGAGTACTGCATGTCCGACTCTGTGTCCGATTTTAAAAAACCGGTTTCGCGGCGGAGAGCATAAAACACTCACCAGCGCTCACGGCTGGACATCTTTCAAACCCATTCAAATGAATGGGTATGAAAGAGTCCTGCAGGTTTCCGTCTCCTGCTCAGTTGTGTGCAGGAAACGGAAACCTGCATGAATGGAGACTCGGACGCAGATGTGAACGAGCCCCGAGATGAATGAGGGATAACCACATTCCCTCAGCAGTCTAGTCCTGCTTATCTAATAAGAGATATTCACTTTGTTGTATCTTTTAATTAAGCAGTATACATAACTTGCTTTGAGCATACGTTCTCTCCAGCGCAGGTAGCTGACATTGCTGAGATCTGACTGCTCGGCATCAAGCACATAAATAATGTATACTCATACAGAGGACACGACTTCATTTTCCACTTGAGCTACTGCACTTGACTAAGCAAACATAACATGTGCTTGAACCTCGGCAGCCTCTCCTCTATACGTGTTTTAGGGTAAGTTCAGATGGGGTTTTTTGGACTGGAACCTACGGGCAAAATGGATGGGATTGCAGTGAATCCCATGCCCACTTTGCAGAAAAAACCGCTGTGCGGACACGCTGCAATTTCCTAAACCGACGTGGAAATCAAAGCAAGTCAGTTATACCTATGGAAACGTCTGCGGTTTCCCCATAGATATAGTTATAACAGAAAGTCCGCAGGGGAACAAGGGAATTGCAACAAAACAGAAATAAAAATAAAAAAAACAGAAAAACATCCAGAAGGTATATAAAAAAAACCCACAGATACGGAAAAACTTCCATTTCTTGTGATTGTTGGTCTCTCTGACTCAATATTCACAATTAGTTGGGTCAGGGAGATCAGAAGCAATGTCAGGAATTATTATTTCACTAAGGTTTGGAACAAACTTCTAGCAGATATAGTTGGAAAAGTGAATTTAGGTATGCTAGGGACTTGTCTATCCTGAAAAAAAAAACGGTAAGTGCAAGCTAAATGCTTTCTAGACAACTTTACTTGTAAGAGTAGCCAAACTCAAACTATAGAAGCAGAATTATTAAATAAATACATAAATAAATAATAACAAAAACTTTTTTTATGTTAACAATGGATTTTATTCAAAATCAAGTAAACAATACAGGAAACGCTCAAAGGTTGCAAAACATTTCAGGAGAAATACCCATTTAGATGTTTAGATGCTGCAGGGTCCATTCCAACTCTCCTCTGTCATAGGTTTATTGAACTTCAAGCAATGAACTGCATTCCTCGCAAATGTAACCATACTAATATTAAGTCAAGGGAAAAATTACCATATGAGGCCGGGGCGAACCCCATTGATACCTGGCGAAAAAATATGTCCAAAGGACATGCTTTGATTTCCATAACCATTGTAGTGTCAATTATATGGCAGTTTCTCTGATCCTTTATCACCTCCATTGTAGACATAACAGGACTGGCAAGCTACTTGTACACACACTAAAATTGGCATGTTCACCTCTCATGTATGTTATATGCATGTCTCAGCATGACTCCTTTCTATCTGCTACTAATCAGAAGTAACGATTAGATATATAGAACATACAATACGATAATTAAATAAATCCACTTCTGCCAGCTCTTTCAACAAATAGTGAAAGCGGTTAACGTGAATGTCTACAATATAAGATTCCAAATTCTTTGCTGAGTAATAAGGGGCACCCCTCCATCTAGAGAAAAAAGGTTTGATCTCAAGAGCCGACAAGGCTTCTCCTCTGTAAGGACTGTGAATCTGTGGAATAGCCTACCCAGGAGATGGTTACATCCGTCACAGCTGACAGCTTCAGAAAAGGATGAGACTCTTCAGACTTATCTCTAGGTAAACTATAAAATGTGGATTTAAAACAGGGCGATTTGGGACACTTATCTCCCGGTCTACAAGGATCTGTGTGTGGTGGTTTAGTGTCTCCCAAATAGACCCAACAGGTTCCCTTTAAAAGTTGTGTGTAGCCACCAGGGGGAGTATAGTGTGTTATTCTTACAGAGAATCCATGTCTGTTTATTTTAATAGTAATTGTAATTCCCATAAAATAACAATTCTACATTAGAAAAATAAAGTTTATTTTTGTTTTTTATTTACCGATGTAACAGGATAATAAGGCACATCGCATGTTTTGTTGAATTATTATGGTAAAATCCACAGCAAACTGCTGCAACAAACAACAGTACAATGTAAAGGGAACGGGCTGCTTTCAAGACGGTTTACTTTTAAACTTGCGAGACATTAAGACATTACGTGTTGTCCCGGGTTCTTGTAGATGATGGACTCGGGGGGTCCCGCAGGCCTCTCTCTCAATAGTATCGATGGGTATCTGTTTACAGTGAATAGATTTATGTACAGAATACCAGTTCAGCCTGTTTTTCTGGTTTGCTTTTGCTATAGTTATATAAGTTCGGCTTACGTTGTAGAAAGTTGGTAAATGTTTAAAAACAACCCTTGAGGGGAATTTAGGATTCCGACACCCAGTACCCCCAAGGATCAGCTGATCAAAGCAGCCATGGTCCTTTAGTGAATGCCGCGTCTGCTTCACAAGCAGCTCAGTCCATTTTAAAGGAAAGGGGGCTGAGCTGCAATATGAAGCAGAGTCACTGTACATTGTATAGAGCAGTTCTTAGTAAGTCCCAGCAATCTTCAGAATACTGCTGTCTCTTTATATAGTATGTGTTGGACCCCCAACGATCTGATAATGCTGTCCTATCCTAAGGCCGGGTTCACACGGGGTATTTTGGACCGGAATTTGACGCAGAAACCGCCTCAGATTCCGATCCAAAATACGGGTAGCTGCGACTGGATGCCGGTGCAGTGCACTCCAGAATAAGCCCAAATGAATGGGCCTAGTCAGGAGGGAGGTGTCTTCAGCGGATGTTGCGAGGCGAATCCACCTGAAAGAATGAGTATGTCGCTTCTTTTTTCCGGAAGCTACTCCCGGAAAAAAACAACTAACCGGCTCCCATTGATATCAATGGGAGCTGTTTTTTTGGTCAGGATTTGGAGGTGGATTCTGCCTCCGAATCCTGACCAAAATACCCCGTGCAAACTCAGCTTACGGATTATTCCTTGATATCTTAGGGTCGGTTCACACTAGCTTATGTGTTCCATCCGGAAGGAGTCTGCATGAGGAAACCCCCCGGGATGGAATACAAGTGCAATTGCAATAAAAATGCATGGATCCCACAGACTATAATGGGGTCCGTGTGCTTGCTGCGCACTGCCTGCATGAATGATTCATTTCAATGGGTTTTTAAAGCAAACTGGCAGTGTCTGTATGTGGCCTCTCCCGGGGAGACCTTTTTTTTTTTTTGCACAGACACAAACTACTGCATGTCCGACTTTGTGTCTGTGCAAAAAAAACTGGTTTCCAGGCGGAGAGGCTGCATATGGACACCAGCGGTTTGCTTTAAGAACCCATTCAATAGAATGGGTTTTAAAACTGACCGCCGGGAAGCCGTCCCCTGTCCAGGTTCTTTGGGGATTAGGACGAAATTCCCTGGGAAGACAGCGGCACTATTATGAACCCCCTTAAGGATGGACATTCAATTTAAGGAAATTTAATCTACTATATTTCAAAATCATGTAGATAAAAAAAGTGACTTGGCAAAGCATAAGATATTGATGATCAACCCTTAGTATAGGTCACCAATATTAGATCAGTGGGGTCCAACACAAGTTATTTGAAGAGACAACAGTATTCCGTCTTACCAAGCACTTCTATATACACGGTACAGTGACTGTGCTTTATATTGCAGCTCAGCTGCAAACAGGTCATGTGATGAATGAATGTGACATCACATGACCCGAGAAGCAGAAACGGCACTCATTGAAGGGCCACTGCTGCTTTGATCAGCTGATCCTTGGGGGTACCGGGTGTCAAAACCCCTAAATTCCCTTAAAGTTTTGTATTTAAACATTTATCAACCTGCTAACATGTAAGCTGAACTTATATAACTATAGCACAGGCAAACCAGAAAAACAGGCTGAACCGGTATTCTGCTCATATTCACTGTAAACAGATAACCATCGATACTATTGAGAAATGCCTGCAGGAGCCCTGTGTGACATATTGATAGATTATAGTCTGAAAAATAGTCATAGGTTTAGCATGTACATGAAATGTAATGGATCTTCCTTTCAACAACCTTGGCCAGATAAGAAACTTCAAGAATCAATGTGTTAATTAAACTTGTATTCATATATCCCATTGAAGACTTCATCACAAGGGATAAATAATATGACAACAGCGTGATAAAAACATGCACGTGTACACTGCATAGTGTATATACATAGAAAGACCGACAATAATGAAATACACAAATACATAAAATAAAAGGACACGTTGAGCCAGGGTTTTATACTGACTGCCAGATTGGAGTCAGGAAGGAATTTTTTTCCCTGAAATGGGGAAATTGGCCTGAGCCTCATGGGGTTTTTTGCCTTCCCCTGTAGGGGATTGTAGGGTTATAGGTTGGACTTGATGGACTGATGTCTTCATCCAACCTCATCTACTATGTAACTATGTAACTATGTAACTATGTCCGACCCATAATGCAGGCTTAATACTGAGAGCTTATCCACAGGAAAGCTTATCAGTGAGGGTCTGATACTCGGACCATCTATAAAGTGGGTGAGTCTACAACACTACTTCTATTACTTGAGTCATTTTCACTTATGGTTCATTTCTGGCTCCGGATGCAGCTGATCAGTGCAGGGCCTGGGTATTGGATCCCCGCAGATCAGATAGTGACCCATCTTATGGATAGGTCCATACCTATACATATTGAAGTTAGTATTGGTAGAAGCAGACTTTGGAAATACCTAATGAAAGGTAAAATATATATCTGATAAGCATCACCTCTTCCAAATTAAAACATAATAAATGCAAAGCCGTTTCCACTTGCGGTGTGTTTCCTGCTCCCGAGCACTGTTGGATCAGCTGATCTGCACGTGGCCTGGGCATTGGAACCCCACAGATCAGATAGTCAACTACAGATGAACGAGTACTGTTCGGATCAGCCGATCCGAACAGCACGCTACATAGAAATGAATGGATGCACCTGGTACTTCTGCTTTGATGGCGGCCGTCTGCTTAACACCCCGTGTGCCGGCTACGTCCATTCATTTCTATGCGAGCGTGCTGTTCGGATCGGCTGATCCGAACAGTACTTGCTGATCTCTAATAGTCACCCATCCTATGGATAGGTCATCAGTATGAAAAATACCTTTATTTAGGGGCTAGAACATTAATAAAAAAATGTATTATCATATGATTACACTTACAGTACTGGTAGCAGCGGTGTTGGTATTAGTATTGGGAGAAGAAGACTTCAAAAATACCTAATGAAAGGTAAAATGTAAATCTGCTAAGCATCGCCTCTTTAACATTAAAACATAATAAATGAAAGAAATATTTTTTATAATTTCTGTGAGACCTCAGATAAACATGAAAAAAATTGATATATAGTATACAAATCAATATAACTTACCAACAAGTGTACTGCCATCTTGGAAGGTTTCTGCCATCTTGGAGACATCACCATACATCATGTGCTCAGAGTAGACTGACAGTCCTTACCTGTGAGTGTGAAACTACCGTACAAGCAGTGGAGGGAGATTGTTCTTACAAGCTCTCTAGAGCAAAAATAGATATTTAAAAGGGGGCGGGGACAAGATTCAATGACATATAGTTTTTGTTGAATATAAGAACAATGTAAGGTAGGGAATCTCATTCGAGAAAAAAAGCCCATAAAAAATTAGGGTGTATATAGCTGTGGTATACGGGTTGGTTCTACTAATTGCATTTGTCGCACTCTACTTAAAGCGATGTTTCAGGGAATTGTCTTTACATATTTTTTAGAAAGTATTATTTGCTGATGCATTAGGGTGCATTCACACTACGGATACGCTGACTGATTCTGAACGTTAAAACACATTCAGAATCAGCGCGTATAAAGCACATCCCATTCATTTCAATGGGAGCCGGCATACGAGCGCTCCCCATTGAAATGAATGGGCTGCTTTTTACTCTACGAGCGCTCCCATTGAAGTGAATGGGATGTGCTCTCATGTACGTACACGCGAGCGCTTCACATTCACTTCAACTTTAACAGCGACTGCCGCATACCACTGCATTAATATATTTTAATATACATGCAGCAACCTTAAGCCCGTAGCCCATATGACTGCAAGGTGTGTGCTTAGGTTTCAGCCGAATGTGATGGTCACTGTTAAAGAGAGCAGAACATCCATTTTTCTTAGTAAGGCAGAGGCCCCACGTTGCGGAAACGCAGCTTCTTTTGTTACAGATTTTGCTGCAGTTTTTTTGAGCCAAACCCAGGAGTGGCTAGAAAAGGAATGGGAAATATATAGTAAGTACCGTATATACTCGAGTATAAGCCGAATTTTTCAGCATAGTTTTTGTGCTGAAAAAGCCCCGCTCGGCTTATACTCGAGTCAAGTAAAAAAAAAATTTTTATTTTTATTTTTGGGAGGGCGGGGGGGTCTATGACCAGTCGTAATGGTAAAAAAAAAGAAGCTTTAAAAAAATAATAACAATAAAAAATAAATATATGTATATATATATATATATATATATATATATATATATATATATATATAGTAAATAAAAGTTGTAAATCCCTCCTTTCCCTAGAATACATATAAAAGTAGAAAATGACTGTGAAACACAAACACATTAGGTATCCCTGTGTCTGACAGTGCCCGGTCTACTGAATATAGGGGATCTGCAGTGCTCCTGTTCCACCGAGAAGGGGTTAATAGGAGCACTGCAGATACCCTTTATTCAGCCAGGCTGAATTCCAAGTGGGGGAAGAAAAAACCCCAGTCCTCAAGCTCAGGGAAGGGGCAGACAGACAACCAAAACACCCCCTCCCCTTCCCCAGCAACTACTGCACCCAAAAACTCTGACCATTTTAATTTTTGAAATTTTCCAGTAGCTGCTGCATCCCCCCCCCCCCCTCAGCTTATATTCGAGTCAATAAGTTTTTCCATTTTTTTTGTGGTAAAATTAGGGGCCTCAGCTTATATTTGGGTTGGCATATACTTGAGTATATACGGTACTTATTCTTCTACCATCTGCTCAATCCACTCCTGACTTTGATGGAAAAAAACACAACAAAATCTGCAACAAAAAAAGCTGCGTTTTCACAACGTAGGACCTCAGCCTAAGGCTGAGTTCACACGGGGTATTTTGGTCAGGATTTTGAGGCCGTTTCCACCTCAAATTTCGATGGGAGCTCATTCTTTAGGTGGATTGTGCCTCGCAAATCCGCCTGAAGACACTCCCGATTAGGCCCATTTATTTGGGCCTAATCCGGATCGCAGTGCCGTGACTGGATGCTGGTGCACTACATCGGCATCCAGCAGCGGCTGGCCCGTATTTTGGACCGGAACCTGAGGCTGCCTCCGCATCAAATTCCGATCCAAAATACCTTGTGTGAACTGAACTTAAAAGTGCAATTATCTTCAACAACCTCTTTCAGTAATTTGGCCTATTGAAAACTGGATTCACCATAGCAGACTGTAGCCTATAGGGTGGAAGGAGTTTTTGGGCTGTATAAGAGTCACCACCATTAACCCAACCATTTGGTCAGGCCCTACTATACATAACCTATTTTTATTTGTTCGTTATTTTTAATAGGCTATACAATTTTGAATTTATTTATATTTTCATGAATACATTACAGATGGCATAATATAATAAGTTACTACCGTACTATTCATTTACATACTAGTAAGGCTTGTTTTTTATATACAGTGAGAATATTTTGCAATGAACAGTATTATTGTCTTGGAGAATGCATCAAAAGCATAGTATTAGCAGTCAGCATCCAGTCATATAATTATATATTCTAGTACAAGAGCATTTAAAGACAGTCTGTGTTTCATCTGTGGTATCCTGGAACAAAGAACGTCAAAGTCTTATATTACCTGTTATAGTTGATGGCAGTTTGTATGTCTCATGTTGATGCCTCATAATCCAATTTGTTCTATAACACTGACTCAATACAATTATCCACTTACTGAAAGTGTATGGTATGTTATCAATCATGACAGCTGTCATCATTAAGCCTTTAAGACAACATATTGTAGCTTAAAGACAAGTTGTCTGTGGTATAATGAAAGCAATATAACTATAGATGAATTATCTTAAAGGAACATTCCAAAAACATATCTGTGGGAGCTGCAGAAACAGCTGAGTGTACCCTCCCAAAATAAGAAAACAGGGAAGTTAAGAACACTTTTTTTTAATAGATACCTATGACACTACTAGGGTTGAGTGATCGGGATCGGGAAAGATCGGATCCTGATCGGTGATCGAGGAAATTTTACGATCAGGATCGGGAACGGCTGGAAAATGATCGAAAATTAGATTTTAAAAACAATCCTGAAGTCTCAAGATCGGCTCAACCCTACTGTATATATAATATACAATTAGGGTTGAGCAATTGGGATTGGGAAAGATCGGATCCTGATCGGTGATCCAGCAAATTTCACGATTGCGATCGGGATCGACTGGAAAATGATTGGAAATCGGATTTTAAAATCGATCCTGAAATCTCAAGATCGGCTCAATCCTGGGCACTACTGGTGATCTACCTGGGTTATCACGCAAGGTATTCATTTTGTGCGTGTGTGCCTGTGTGTAACCACTGCTCCCAACACCTCCCAATGGCTAGGTCAGAACAGCTCATGTGATGGACAACTCTTTCATTAATTTTTCTCTTCCCTCCACATCCACCGATGCCATGGGTTGTGTTGTGGATCATGGACAAATGAACATCAAGATCTCTGAAATTAGACTTGTAACATTGAGCTTGTTGATATTTTTGATCAATTTTGGTTCTCAAGTGCTGACAGTTATATTCTCCTTTTTCAGTTATCCATGCTTAGTGTGGCATACAAAGGACACACAATGCAAAAATTGAGTCAACTTCTCTCTTTTTTATCTGGTTTCAGGTGTGATTTTTATATTGCCCACACCTGTTATTTGCCACAGGTGAATGAGCATTACATGCTTGAATATAAGTTATTTCCATACAATTTTGAAAAGGTGCCAATTTTGTCCGGCCTATTATTGGAGTTTTGTGTGAAATTATGGACTGACTGCTAGAGGTCAGCAACAGTCAGGTGTTTGTAGAAAAATCTGTGCAGTTACCAAGTACTGAGCCCAGGTAGTCAACAGCAAATCAACAAATCACAGTCCTTATCAGTGCAGGGCGATGCTGCATTACATTGTCAGGATAACATCAGGAAGCTTATGGTATATTCCTGAACAAAATAATGATTGACACAATATTGGCAAATTTCTGACATCAGCTTTCTTTTCTCTTTTCATTCAGGACACATGCAGCGCTTGTATGAACTGAGTGTACATATGTATAAGGGAGAAGAGACAAGCGGTTAGCCAAACTTCTATTCTTGTTTATGGTGAACGTTTGAGCCAAGAAACTCAATCTCACACCAGCGACAGTGCATTATAGAGAAGATTATACTGTGCATCTTCATGTCTTCAGATAGTCCAATGCACCATTTTCTTAAAAAAGCCTGGTATATTGATATCTCCTACCCTACAAATTAGTTACATTGGAGTCTATGGGACAAGAGATCTAATGATTGTCCAAACTCTAAAAATATTTTTTCTTATACAATGAACAGCATAGTGGTAAAAAAAACAAAAAAAAAACAAAACAGCCAAAGAATAGTACATTATATGGCACCATTATGTAATACAATTTGTTCCACAAAAAAAAAACAAGGAAAACATGTAAAAAAAAGCTATGGCTTTTGTAAGGTGGGAAGTAAAAAAAAATAAAAATAAAATAGCTGCGATAGAAAGTAGTTAAAGAGGACTTTTAATAGTCCGGGGCACAGGCAGTTCTATAAACTGCTGGAAAGCCGACAGTTTGCTGAATTCAGCGCACTATCGTCTTTCCCGATCTGTGTCCCGGGTAAAGCGCTATCGGTCCCGATACTGTACAGAAGGGCGTTACTGACAGTCCGTCAGGTACTTTTTTCTTCAAAGCAGCACCTATTGCACTGTACAGTGTGAGCGGGGAGGAACGCCCCCTCCCTCTGCTCACAGTGCTCGTCCATAGGCGAGTATTATCAGGAGGGGAGGGGGCGTTCCTGTACAGCGCGATAGGAGCTGCTTTGAAGAAGGACGTACCTGACTGAATTTCAGGAACGTCCTTCTGACTGTAAAGAGCTACGGTACCGGGACCGATATCTCTTTACCCGGGGCACAGATCGGGAAAGCCGACAGCGCGCTGAATTCAGCGCACTGTCGGCTTTCCAGCACTATATATAACTGCCTGTGCCCTTTACTCCTCTTTAGGGTGAGTTCACACTGAGTATACGCCAGCTTATTCTGAATGTAAAACACGTTCAGAATAAGCGGCGTATAAAGCAGTTCCATTCATTTCTATGGGAGCCGGCATACGAGCGCTCCCCATAGAAATGAATGGGCTGCTTTTTTCACTACGAACACTCCCATTGAAGTGAATGGGAAGTGCCGGCGTGTATGGCTCAGCATGAGCAGAGCTAGCCTTACACACGGGCACTTTCCATTCACTTCAATGGGAGTGCTCGTAGTGAAAAAAGCAGCCCATTCATTTCTATGGGGAGCGCTCGTATGCCGGCTCCCATAGAAATGAATGGAAACTGCTTTATACGCCGCTGATTCTGAACATGTTTTACATTCAGAATAAGCTGGCGTATACTCAGTGTGAACTCACCCTTAAAGAGGTTTTCCACCTAAGACATATATCATGTCTATTGTGAGATGGAGGTCACTTATAAGCCGGCAGTATCAGGTACAATTAGGAGGAGATTTAATAGAGAGGTGGCCATATATACTATATGAACAGCGTTTTCCACTTAAGCCTATGGATATTATATAAGACAGACATAGGCTTATAGACTCAAACAGCACTGGGGGCGTGCCCTGTACTGTCTGAAAACTCTCCAGCGATGCCTCTATCTTCTTCTCCAGACTGCCTCTTTTCTCGTGCTCCCATCGGGTCTTCATCCAAAAGGGCCGACTATGCATGTCTGCCATTTCCCTGTGGTCGAATGGGAGAGGCCACAGGAAAATGGCCAACAGACATGTGCAGTCAGCGCTTTTGGACGGGAGCTAGAAAGAAGAGGTGGTCCAAAGAAGACAGAGAGTCGCTGGAGAGTTTTCAGATAGTACAGGGGACGCCCCAGTGCTGTCTGGAAACTCATTTACATAAGGAAGAAAGAAGATATTTCTCAGGAACGGCGGCGCAGATCAGAATAATAAAGGTAAGAGAAGAATAGACTTTCTTAAGGCTAATCCTACATGTATTTAGTTAAAAAGGGAATTCCAATGATAGAATCCCTTTTAAAACTACTATATATATATATATATATATATATATATATATATATAT
Source organism: Leptodactylus fuscus (assembly GCF_031893055.1). Taxonomy (NCBI): domain Eukaryota; kingdom Metazoa; phylum Chordata; class Amphibia; order Anura; family Leptodactylidae; genus Leptodactylus; species Leptodactylus fuscus. The sequence goes on along the minus strand of NC_134269.1, from coordinate 173,498,698 downwards.
ATATATATATATATAGATGTGAGAGAATTTTACTAAAAAGTAGTCTGAGCACCAGAAGAAATACTCCATATAGTGCTAAATATTTTTGTGTTTCTTCTGGTCATGTAGCAGTCATACAATAAAAAAAAATCGCACAATGGTGTAAATCTAAAGTCATCTCCTATCCAAGGATTAAATGTGAATACACACACATCTCTTCTTCGAGGCCATAGATAATACCCAGCTTTTCTGAGTTGTACAGCATAGACCTATAGTATATAGTGGCTGCTTATTACCGTAGAGTGTAATGAACCGCCTGAATAGACCACACTAGTACTTAAGCTAAGTTATTTTAATAACAGTGCTTATAATCTATTTTTCTAGAGTTTCACTACAGCACACCTATTGTTTTCAGAATACAAGGTAATGAAATTTGTATGGAGATCAGCAATGTTAAGTGTATAATAAAATTCCAGGAATGTTTGCTATTCACAAGAAGAGTCCATTTTATAGTACGTTGCAAATCAGCTTATAATCCACCATCATTTCAACAGCGTACAAACAGTTTTTATTTGTCTATCGACAAATCCTCCTCGCAGAATGGAAGTAAAACTGTAAAATGAGAGCAAACTTGGCTACCGGTAATGTATGAAATAACCGAAATGGTAAAAGATTTGTTATAAGGAGAGGTCACCTGCCTCTACATGTTGCGCTTGGCCATTTTGATATTTTCTTACCACTGTTCGGCACTATTCATAAAAAGAATCTGTCATCACAAAGATCATAAAAAGGAAAAGGAGAATTTGGGAAGATTACTTAGAATTTATTGAGATTATTTGTACGCTGCATTGACAACAGTTCTGTGTATTTCATGTCAGTAAAAATAATCCATTGTTATTTCAGCGATTCACAGACAGATACAACTAAACTAGAATTTCATACAAATATTGTACGCTGCATGCAAATTTATCAGGCAACAATTTGTTTCTTATGTTCTTTGTAGGGCACTTTTAGGCTGAGGCCCCATGTTGCGGAAACGCGGCTTTTTTTGTTGAAGATTTTGTTGCAGTTTTTGGAGCCAAAGCCAGGAGTGGATTGAGTGAAAGTTAGAAGTATAAGGCTGGGTTCACACGGGGGTTTTTGGTCTGGGTTTAGGGGGACACACGATGGCTCAGTGGTTAGCACTGCAGCCTTGCAGCGCTGGAGTCCTGGTTTCAAATCCTGCCAGGAACAACATCTGCAAGGAGTTTGAATGTTCTCCCTGTGTTTGCATAAATTTCCTCCCATTCTACAAAGACATACTTAAAGAGGACCTTTCACCACCCCAAGCCTGTGCAGCTTTCTGCACCATGTTATAGGCACTGCTGCACAGACTCTGGGGCACTTTGAATTATCTCTGTAGCCCCCTCATTGTGAAGCTCTGAGCCCTGTTATCTCTGGCGCCCTGTATGTTAATTAAGCCCTTCAGTGTCAGAAGGGCGTTTCTGACAGCGAAGGGAGCAGCTACGTCAGTCTGACACTGTCCAATTAGCAGAGGACAGTGTCTGAGCTGCTTCTGCTGTGTGATCTCGGGAGTTCTTGTGAGATCACGCAGCTTTCTCTAAAGGTATAGAAACCCCTAAGCAATGAGCATAATTGCCCTGTAGCCCCTAAACAACGAACATTAACCCCTAAAATCCCCTATACAACAAGCATTAACCCCTAAGTGTCCTTATACGAGCATTAACCCCTAGGCAATGAGCATTAACCCTTGATACGGCTTAATTAACATACAGAGATAGTCCACAGAGCTTTCCATTCTATTCATAAGGAAAGGTTCTGCAGGAAAAACTGCAATGTGTTGCAGCTGCGTTTTATTCTGCAACATTTTTTTTTTTTTGCTGCCGGCCTGCTATGTGGGGCCTAGCCTAAGACACCAGATACTCTGAAGAATACAATTAATAAGGGTCATTGTCACCTTTTTTTTTTTTTTTTTCTATTCAAGTTTTTATTGCACATTTTTAACAATATAACAGGGTCTGAAATAGACTTAAACACAAAGAAACACAAAAAGGGACACAAATATATATACAAACATTACAAAATGGTAACAGAGCACCAGGAGGTCCCAGGAAGGTCCAACCATGGAAGGTGCTGAAGAAAAAGAAGAATGGAGAAGAAATGGTAGAGGCAGAATAAAAAGAGGAGAAGCGCCAAGGGGGGGAGGGGTAGAAGGAGAAAAATAAGGAGAAAAAAAAAAGGTGGGGTAATTAGGGGAGTGCGAATAGAGGAGGCGAGTGAACCAACTAGAGGGTCCATACTCGGTGGAGCATAAATCAGTTGCCAGAAATTGTAACCTTAGTTGACATAACTCTATACTTGAGAAGAGATGCTTATGAAGGTACTTCAGAAATACTATTGATACTGATAGATGCAATTGCACAAAGTAAACCTGCATAAACACCTTTCGGTTTGGATATGTCTGCTATTCACTTCCACTTTTACGATTTAGTCATTCAATTCACAATATGCCAATAAGTGATCTGGAGACCGAGGGTGGCAAACTAGTATGCCCCACACTGCCCTAATACGCTCCCCTTTCCTTCTTTGAGTGACAGTGGCCATGTGCTCTTGCATTTACAGTGGTGTAGTAAGGCAGTGAGGGTCATAGCTGGCCAGAAATTTTGTGAACAAAAACGGAGCCTGCGAGTGAGGCAGTGTCGCTACTTTGTCAATAGGAGATAAAAATGGGAAAGTTACTTTTTAGCAATAGATGGATCTTCATATATTTATCATAGAAACTGTAGAATATTTCTTTCCAATCCTTGCCGTGGAAAGTTATAAACTGGCCATACACCATTTCTGCAAATACATAAAAATACTGGCTATTAGACAACAAAAGTAATACATCAGTAAGCCACATGCACAGCATCTATCTGTTACTATATACTCACAGTTAAGACTTGTGATGTTTCCATCGCATCCAGTTTGGAATCATATTGCTTTAGTAGGAGTAAAAAGTTGGCACATTTACTTCAGAAAAATCCCATCATTCACTCTCTTGTTTAATCTGAGTTGAAAAGCAGCATAAAGCGTTAGAATGTGTATGCAAATATGTTCCAATGAGAGGCGAAGGTCATGTATCACTGTCACTAAGGAGATTCCATTACATTCCTTAACTGGATTTCTTATGAAAGACACATCTCTTTATGTATCCTCAAAACATGTATAGTATTGGAACAGGATCTATCTATCTATCTATCTATCTATCTATCTATCTATCTATTATCTATCTATCTATCTATCTATATATTATATATCATCTATCTATCTATCTATCTATCTATCTATCTATCTATCTATTATCTATCTATCTATCTATCTATCTATCTATCTATCTATATATTATATATCATCTATCTATCTATCTATCTATCTATCTATCTATCTATTATCTATCTATCTATCTATCTATCTATCTATCATCTATCTATCTATCTATCTATCTATCACCTATCTATCTATTACCTATCTATCTATCTGTCTCCCTCCTATCTATCTATTATCTATCTATCTATCTATCTATCTATCTATCTATCTATCTATCTATCTATCTATCTCTGTCATCTATCTATCTATCTATCTATCTATCTATCTATCTATCTATCTATCTATCTATCTCTATCTTCTATCTATCTATCTATCTATCTATCTATCTATCTATCTATCATTTTAGTAGATGTTTTAATGCAAATTTCAAGGATACAATAGTAGACAATAGTTTACTACATACCTTCTTTATAATAAGTGTCACCTCGGATGCCATATGTTATACTAGGGCATATATTTACAAATCGTAACTTTTGTTTTAACCTATTTTTTCCCACATAGAAAACCATACAGATAAAGCACAGTTTGGAAGGGATCTTTAGGCTAAGGCCCCATGTAGCAGGTCGCAGCATAAAAGCGCTGTGGGAAAAACCGCAACAGCAATGCATTATGGTTTTTCCCACATCACTTTTCACAATAAGTCCGTAGAGGTTTCCTCTTGTAAATCACAGCATGTCCACTGCATAGAATTTTTCACAATGTGTGGATGGGATTCTCTAGAACCTACACAGGATTCAGTTTTAGGCTAAGGCCTGACGTTGCAAGCCACAGCCAAAAAACACTGCGGAAAAGACCGTGGAAGAAAAACATTGCATTTTTTTTACAAAGTGTTTTTCACAGAAAATTCGGCAGAATATTTCTCTGCGGACTGTCTGCCCCTATTATACCTATAGGGAAAAATGCCAGCATTTCCATAGGTAGAATTAGCATACTGCGATTTTCTAAAACACAAGTATTTTTGCATAGGATTTGCAGGTAATGTAAAACGCAACCTTTTTCTTTTTTATGCAACGTGGGGCCCTGACCTTAAACTAGTACAGGTTTCTGTCTAGATACATTCAATGCTCGAAAAATCATCATACCCAAAGCATGTTGCTATGAAACAATGTCAACATCTCCAAAGAAATGCAACAAATTAATGTGTTTTGCAATGCAGTTTAGATTTCACTATAGACTTCGACGAAGTTTAAAGAACAGTAACACCCAGCCACATTATCATTGAGCTAAAAAAGATGCACTTAAAAAGCTGCAGAATATGCTGTGCGATAGCCAGGGAGCCATTTTGGTAATATTTTGCTGCATTTTTTTCATTCAAATTCAGAAGTGGCTTCAAAAAGTGGTTTTGGTTTTATGTATAAGATCGAAGTGGGCAAAGGCAGCAAGAAAAGCTGCAAAACTTCTTCCTCACCCTCCAATGAAGAAGCGTTGCATCGGACACTTGAAAGTGAATGCAGAATCTTCTTTTGGGACTTTTATATTGAACAATACATTTTTGTTCCTCTATGGGTAGTAAGTTCTTTATTATGTATCTGCTAGTGCATAAACTTGCATTGCCATTCCCCTTCATGCTTGTACGTCTGCCATTACCTATACAGATACAGTAACCAGTATTGCCTGCTACGACTCTGCACAGGATATCGGCCATATAACCACAGACGCGATATTGCCTTGTGATCTGCAATACTAAACAGAGCCTTTTCCCCTCTAGTCTTCTGCATTACATTCAATCGGCTGACAGGTCATTTTCTATGTGTTCCAAACAGTAAATTGCAGTTTTACCTGAAAAACTGCACTAATTTTAGCAATATGTTTGTAATTTACATAGATGTCACTTTTCTGGCACGCCAGGGTCACATCCCAATTACCCACAGCCATTCTCGGAGACTTTAAAACATGCTACATAGGCAGACATTACATACAGTAATACAACCAGAACTTTTTGCAAACAAATAAGCAAGTAATGACTTAAAATACCGAGATCTGTTTGCATGCCTCTAATACGGTGTACGATTGCTGCACAGTAATTTGGAGTAGTCGACTTCCGTTGCGGCTTTGCACTTTTGTAACAACACCTGGACCATCTCCAGGCCGTGCCCACGTGTTTGCTGGGCTTTCTACTTACAAAGCAGGATGTTCCTGCAACTGTACGACTAATAAAAGGCTACCATTTATTGAAGTTACAAAGAACAGTATTGCATTGTCTAGGCTGACTCATCATAGTTTTATATGACATGGAGACATCACTATTTCATAAAAGAATCAAACCTTACTAATACAAGAGCTACGGTTATAGGAAAGGAACTATAAGATGTGATATCCATATATATGTAGTGTCACTGGGAAAACTACAACTGATTGGTGCTTTATGTAATATGTTTGCACTGTTGTCTGTACATATTGTGTGGTTTACCCTGTAATGGGATGAATCCCTATAGAACAGGAGATGAGAGATGGTACAACCCACCTCCAAAGTTCTAGAAGGGGGTAGAGACTGAAAGTGTTTTCTGGTCCTTTGAGAGAGCAAGTATTGAGTGTGAGGGGAGTCAGTACCCAAGACAAACTCAAGTCAGTTCAGCTAGTATGCTACTATGTGATGTTAGCGGTCAGGAGATGGGAATGATCCCTTCTTGGCTTATGTTACAGTGGAGCCAGAAACAAATCAGCCACAACCCTGTCTGCACCTCAGGACTGACAGAGCAATCCACAGTGGGAATCTGTAAGGATTTTATGGACTTTGTGAGAGACCTATTATCTAAAGTGGAGATTGATTCAGAAAGGTAAAAGCAGACAGCAAAAAAATGGTTTACGCAGGGGCGGCACCAGCTCCTGGAAAACCCAGGCCAGTGGTGGGACCCAGAGCGCCTTGGGGGCTCAACCAGTTTCTGTAATAAGTGTTTCCATCAATACAGATCAAAGCACTCATTGTACAGTTAATATAGCTGAGCGGCAAGAGCAGACTTTATTCTTAGACCTCTGACCCTTCTCTGCTCTGACACTGACAGGGATAAACACTGGCAGGGAAGGGATGGAGTGTATACAAAGAATGCAAGGTGGCTACTGTATTACGTCACTAAGCGGCCACGCTGTGATGTGAGTAAGGGGGTGTTGTGACCGCCAATTGTTTGATGGATGGTTCATGTGGGTCATTGTCTGACAGGTAAAGGGGAAAATTGGAAGCGCTGGCACTGATTGTTAGGGGATAACAGAGGGATGATAAGGATCTGATAGTTGGTGGGAGAAGGGTAACTGAGAGGGTTGCTGATACTGATAGGTGAGGGGCTGCTGACATTGCCAAGTGGGGGTAATGGGTTTAGAGTAGGGCTGAGCGATTGGGATCGGAAAAGATCGGATTCCGATCGGTGATCGAGTAAATTTCACAATCGCGATCGGAATTCCGACCCGATCTTTTCCAGCAGGATCGAGATCTGAGGTTATCTCAAGATCAGCTCAACCCTAAAAGTGACTTTTCCCATAGAGAAGCATTGACTAGGGTTGAGCATCGGGATTGGACAAGATCGGATTTCGATCGGCGATCGAGCAAATTTCACAATCGAGATCGGGATCGAGATAGGCTAGAACATGCTAGGAAATCGGATCTTGAAATCTCAAGATCGGCTCAACCCCAGTTTAGAGGTACTGACATTGGGATTCCCCACAATCTGATATTGGTAATCTACTGTAAGGAGAGGTCATTAATATCTTATCTTTAATAAATCACCTGGGGTGGGACCACTGTGGCAAACACGACCTAAAATTCAGTGCACTTGTAACAATTGCTGCAGGTTAGTCAGGGAAATACTTCTTCTATGGACTGTGTTCCTTTGATATGTCTGTCTGAATGAGACCTAAGTGTCAATAGCTGACATTGATCACTGGAATGAAGTCACTAAGTTAACATTGTACTTGTTTTTGTGTATTATGAGATTGCAAAGTATCATGGAATGAATGGTGTAAAAATAAATAATAATAATTACAGTATAAACTTCTGCTCGACAATAAAAACATGTAAAAACACTATTACAACCAAATCGACACATCACATCCCCTAACTCCAGTGAGCAGTGACGGTCTCAGCACTTGTAGGCCATTATGGATAACTTTCGACAAGTCTCTATGACTGAAATTTAGTTTTTTTTAATGGAAGGTACCCTTTAAGCCACACAAAGGGTAACCTATGCTAAGGGTACTGTCTGTGCATTGTGTGCTGAAATTACAAGAGGCAGTGAAATTGCCACATAGGCATAAAGATTGTTTTCTATTAATGTTTAATGTTCCCAAAAAGGCATCGCATATCTTGCCAACTTTCATTACCAGTGTTTTGCCGTAAACAAGCACGCGTGGTAGGCCGTGTGTCTATAGATGGTCTGAACAGGAATAATCTGCCTCCAGTTTCAGTTATACTTTAAATGACAGCGTAGAGCACTTTCTTGTTTACAGGCAAAACACAAGAGATGATGGTGACCTGTGTATCGTCTAGGAGTGGCTGCCAACCCATAACATTGAACTGAATGTAAAATTTCCACTGTTCCCTCCCTTGGCTCCTTCTACTGTAATATTACTTAGACTCCCTCCAGTGCTTGCATTGAAACTGAGTGCACTGAATAACTGCTGGGATTCTAGAAGGAAGTGAGATAGAAGAATACCATATAATAGCGATTTAATATGACATGCTATACTGTTATATAGCATGAGTGCTGGACATTTATTGTCATTGTCCAAATAGCATTACATTTATCTGGATTTATCTGGATATTTTTGCTAGATAACCTTTCCAGGCATCAGGACAACGCTCTTTAAAGCCAGGGCCCCATGCAGTGTATTTCACGCAACGTTTTTTCACTGCAGCTCACTATGTGGGGCCTCAGCCTAAAGCTTGCACCAGGAGGACAAAAACATTGATGCTTTGTTTCAGAGAAATTCAGCAGCATGTTCTGAAAGCAGCAACAGCAAAAGCCACCCAGGTGTTTTATGCTGGGGAAGGAATTGCATCAGGAATTGCATTAGTTGCAACTTGCATAAATTTTGTATATGTAAGGCCTGGTTCACACCTGCATCCATAATCCTTTCGGGGAGTCCGCATGGAGACCCCCGCGAACGAACTTCCGAACGCATTGACAAGTGGTGTCCAGTGAAAGCACATGGACCCCATAGACCTATGGGTCCATGTGCTTTCCGCAAAAAGTCATGCAGACAGGAAAGTAGATCGTGAAGTACTTTTCTGTCTGCATGTTCTGTGCAGGGACCGTGCAGAAAGCACATGAACCCTATTATAGTCAATGGGGTCTGTTCTGCTTACACTGCTTGCCAATGCATTCGGTAGTCCCCATGTGGACTCCCCAAACGGATTACTGAACGCAAATGTGAACCAGGCCTAAAGCTGCTATTATCACTGGAGTTCTTAACCTAAAAGAATAACATCAGTAATGTATACCGATTTTTACTTACAACATTTGCTATAAATGTAAAGAATAAATGTATAACTATAAATATATGTGGCTGTTTACGTGAAAAGGGCCCAGATCGTCGATACTAATTATAAAGAAAATAGTCCAAAACATATTTGGGTAAAAAAAATCACAATTTTGTTTTATGCAAAAATTTTATTTAAAAATATGTCAAGTTTACAAATTTGTTGAGACTTTTAAGAATTTGTACACTGTTACACCATAACCGTTACAATGATACCAAGAACTCCATATCGACAGTGTGGGCCCTTTTCACATAAACAGCCACATATAACTATAATATTTCCCTAGATTTAAAGCATAAACTACTATTACGCTGTAAAGATTTTAGACACAACATCTCGGCGTGAAGTGTTACATTGCTCCACAGATTATCCCTTCCTGTCCAGATTTCTGTAGCCGCACTAGTCCAGTATTGTAAATTGTGAAAGCCATGTAACTTACTTTCCTATCCATAGAAGTCTGACCTGCCACCTTGTGGACAAAATGTAAACTGTTTTCTAAGTGATAGAAAGTTTTGGAAACTTTCATTACATTTTTTTTTATATAAACATAAAACAAAAACACTTAAACACTAACCATATCACTTAAGGTAATTAATAAACATTAAAACATAAAATACGGATGCAGACAGATCATGTTAGCACCATATAACTTAAACAGTTGTGATGTCAAAGAGACAGATATGATGTCACAGCAGCATTCCTGCCTTGTGATGTCACACTTATAGATATATCTTTAACACTGTTTCTAATGTCACAGCCGCTTATCTAACTAAAACCCACTTGTGACCTTACAGACACTTACCTGACTGTTACACTGTTGTGATGTCACAAATCATTACCTACATAAAACCTACTAGTGATGTCATAGCTCCCCTGACTGATACACTTTTATAATATCACAACATGCCTACAATGTATCAGTTCTGGTCTCCTCATATTGGGTCTCCTCATATACTGGTCTCCTCATTTTGGGAAGAGACACTAAGGCTCTTGGGCACCCTCCGCACCCCTGACTGTGACCCATCTGTATGAATGGACAACAGGCCTCACAAGTCCGCAGCATGTTGTATTTAATGGGTTGGAGTGCGATAATCTGCACCAATGAGAACTTTTATTTGTCCATCTTGTCCATCTAATATAACACATTTATTAGAAACTGAAATGATGCATTTTGTCAGCAAGAAGTGAAATGTAAAATGTTGAACTTTAAAGCCCTTGCCATATGATATATAATGAATAATAATATAGTGGAAATAAATTTGTCACTATATTCTTTATCATTAGTGTAATGCTGGGTTCACACTGTGAAAGGGAACATTCATACAGTATTCATACAGTGTCTATGCCATTCCGGTCCAAATTCCAGACCAGACTTTCCCATTCAGGTCTGTAGAACCAATAACTCATTTGTGTATCCTTCATAGTGATTTCAATCATTACTTCCAACATATTAAATAACACCGCCACCTGGTGGTAGCACAGTGCAGTTTCTGTAGGAACCTGCAGTCTCACAAGCTACTAGATTTCTTGAAAGACATGTTATCACTGTATAGTCGTAGCCTATCATTTATACCTACAGAAATGCTGACGTTTTCCGTATTGGTATAATAGTGGCAGAAAGTTTTTTTTGTTTAAAACACAGCAGAAAAAAATGCAATGCTTTTCCACCACAGTGTTTTCTCCAGCTTTTTTTGGCTGCATCTCACTACATGGGGTCTTAGCCTAAGTAACTTATTTATTGCCAAGTGTTTGTAGAAATATAATATACAGCACTACACAGGATGAAATGCTAGGCAGAAAATATGAGAAGAAAAAAATACAATTCTGTAATTGGGTGGATTTACATTTGCCAGATTTATTGCTGAAAGTTCTTTGCCTGAAATTTTGTTTCATACAATTGGGGAGGTTTTGTGCACAGTGTGCATGGATATTCAGAGCACAGGACACTTCTCTGAATGAAGAGGTTTCCCAAAATAATAATAATAATAATAATAATAATAATAATAATAATAATAATAATAATAATAATATTTATAATATAATAATAATAATATAATATATAATAGTAATATATAGTTATTTTATTTTATATATATATATATATATATATATATATTAAAAACAATAATAATTATATATTATTGTTTTTATTATATATATTACTATTATATATTATTATTATTTATTATATATAGTATTACTATTATATATTATTATTATTATTATTATTATTATTATTATTATTATCATTATTATTATTATTATTATTACAATTGTTATTATTATTATTATTATTATTATTATTATTATTATTATTATTATATTAGGAAACCTCTTCATTCAGAGAAGTGTCCTGTGCTATAAAAATTTGTCTCTGCTATCAATAAATTGATTTTATGTAAATACACTATCATTATTCCTAGACTATTTTTTTAATTAATAACATTTAAAAGTCTTCTGAAAATGTTCAAAAATGCAAATAATTCAGTTTTTTAAAATACAATTTATTTGAAGAAAAAAAATTGTATATAAACATCAGAACAGTAGCCAGAACCATCACAGCCAATTCTATACAGTTAACACATTAAGGGTTAAAACAAAAGGATAAAATTGCTCCTTCTGTATTTCCTTTATAAAAGACCCCATGCACAGAATCATAATTTTATACGCAATTGCGGAAAAAAATAGGTGCGGACCCATACATTACTATAGGCTGATACACACATCCAAAATTTTTGCAGACGTGTCCGGGTTGTAGCAGGGGTTTGCAAATTCTGAAACATTTCCTATATTTCTGCATTTGTGGCACAAGTGTAACAGAGCTATAAAAGTCATTTTGCACATCCGTGACTGCAAACATGTTTTTTGCGGCGTGCTGATCAGTTTTGTATGGACAGCTTAGACCACCATGGTCGTGTGAATTTGCATGTCATGCATTTTTCACGCTATAAATTTCCAACCAGTGCCTGTCCATAGGGTATGTGCTATTCACATGTATCCGTACAAATCTAGGCACAATTCAGAGCATGTGACAAATTGTTAAAAATTTGTGTCAATTCCGTTGCAGATTTACATTGCAGATTTTGTTCTTTGCACAGGATAAAATCCATGACAAATCTGCAACAAAATCACACTTTCTCAAGGGGCCACACGGTGGCTCAGTGGTTAGCACTGCAGCCTTGCAGCACTGGGTCCTGGTGTTCAAATCCCACCAAGGGCATAAAACCATCTGCAAGGAGTTTGTATGTCCTCCCCATGTTTGCATGGATTTCCATCCCATATTCCAAAAAAAGACATACTGATAGGGAAAAATGTACATTGTGAGCTCTATGTGGGGCTCACAATCTACATAAAAAAAAAAATAATCACACTTGCTCTTTTTTTCACACTGGACTCGTTTGCTGAATTTTTGATAAAAAATAACATAATATATTTTTGGAATTAAAAAGGCACCAAAACCTGCGAACATATCTCATCGGGGTCCAGTTTACGTGTGGGTGATATTTTGGGTGTAAATGTAGTATGCCGAGGGCTCAGTTAGCTGAACAATCATTTTTAGGCAGAGAGTAGAGTTGTCACTCCCTTACCAATATAATGTACTTGGAATTTGGGGTGTGAGACATTGCTTGGGGGGCAGAAAGTTCTATACCTGGATAGTTTTTCCAGTCTACATCTTTCTCTTTCAATGTTTGTACACGTGTCAGGTCTTTGAAGTCGTCTTTGAAAAAACTGTAACCTCTACAGACCGACGTGAAAGTCATAACATAGGACAAAATGTTTTGGTAACAAACTTATCACCAGCAACACAGAAAGAGCGGCTGGAGTGCTAAACATTGGATGTTGGTATATACAACATGAACTCCGTCTATTTATATACCTGTGACCACTGCAGTACGAGTGACTTCTGTCCTGCTAGAACAGGGTGATGCCATCATACCCTTGCCCGGAATACGTAAACTATGAGGCTCTCTTTATTTTGTGTAAATACAACTAAACTGGGCGTTCCACCATGAAAAGGACAATGTGTTATTGCCAGAGGTGCAATGAAATATCTGGAAAATCTCCACAACATGACTGTCCTTCAAACACCCTTGATGGCATCTTGTCTACGTGCAATAAAGGATTAAGGCTCAATTCAGATCACATTTGTTATATCCGTTGCAAGCAGCACTTTTCTCTCCACATGTTTCGTGCGGAAACCGAACGGAAATCACACGGACCCCATTATAGTCTATAGAGTGCGCGGGTTTCCTTAGGTAACTGCTTTTTTATGCGTATAGGTTTCGAACTCCCTGAACGGAAACTTGAACGTGGATGTGAACCGGGCCTAAGTTGTGAAAACTTACAAAATTTAGGTTTCTCATTACCATATTTAAATTGATCAACAATTAAAAGTGAAACATTTTTGCAAATATAAATAATTACAAATTTTGCAAATATACATAATTACAAATATCTGTCTGTCATATGTCTATGATATATTATGCAAGCAGGATATATACAATAATACGCAGCTAGTACATGTATATAAAATCTTCTTATAATGTAGCTGTACATGATTCTCGTTTTAGAAGCCAGCAGTAACAATGAAAATAATTGGTTTCCTAAGGTCATCAATAAAAATTAATTGGGGGTCTGACTCCTATAACTCCCTCTGATTGGCTACTTGAAGGGGCAGTTGTGCTCATGCAAGCGCCGTGACCCCTTCTCTATTTGCATTGCACGTTTTATAACAACTGTGCAATACCATTACAGCCTCGCTCCATAGAAATTAATAGGTCGAGGCTGTAATTACATTATACAGTTATAAAAGAGTGTGCAATATTACAGTAAAAGGGTCGCGACACTCACACAAATTTTGTGGCCCCTTGAAATAGCCTGTGGTCCCAGGTGTCAAACTCCCATGATCTATTATTGATGACCTATCCTAACAATAGTTAGGATAGGTCATCAATAGGCTGGGTTCCCATAAACCTCTGTTATTTGAGGTTTGCCAGGGCACCCCAAAGATGGAGAGCCAGCCCGCTGAAACAGTGGTTACTTATAGTGGGGTCCGCTGGGTGTCTGCTGAGTTTTCTGCCATTTTTATACTGAAGAACTTTTTTCTTTGTCCATTTTTTGGGAATTTCTGTGGCAGAGTCTGCAATGGAGACTACAATGCAAATGTGAACCTAGCCCAAGTGAGCTGGACAAACCCTTCAATTTCATTAATAATAAAATTAGAAAGCTAGGGGAAAAAGCCCTGTGTTTATATGCTGCATTTTTAAAAACAAAGTGCATTAATTTTAGCTTTGGAATTGCCAGCATTTTCCCTATATAATTAATAGGGGTAAGATTTTAAAAAAAAAAAAAAAAACTTGTTTGTTTATTTTCACTGAATTTCACTTTGAATTTCACTTGTGTGAAAAAAAAACCCTTAAAATGTGTGTTTGTGCACAAAAAATTCTTAAAAGCTTTTTAAGAAACTTCCAAAAATGGCAGTAAATTTTTCTAAGTTAAAAAAAAAAACCCCTGCAGAATATAATTTTCATAGAAGCCTTAAAACACATGTAATGTAAAAAAGAAAAAAGAAAAAAAGCTTTAGAAAAATTCTGTATGAAGGAGGTTTGGAGATCTTTTTGTCATATTTACAGCAATTTGCTGGAGGTCGTTCAATATTTTTAGTCAAAACTCATGTAAACAGCCACATTCAAGATCAATTTTGTACAAATCCATAACATAAGAAATCCAATATAAATGTTAGGGTCTATAGTGTTATGGTTTCCATTATTTTAAACATCCGGTGCTCCCATTAATCTGATTCTATAATGGAGCATTGCAGATGTGAGAGTAGCCTCAGACCTCATGCAAATGAACTAATGTGTATCTGTTTGGGATAGAGTTTGCAGCAGAATGCAATCGAAAGACTTTCGAAGGGACATCTGAGTGTCTCCAAGTTCATTCAGTTATGCATTCCCGTCTATGGAGGCTTCGGATTCATTCTGTTACGATGACATGGAGAAGGATAGGACTTGATGATTATCTGTGTCATTGGAACGGAATAAACCCGATGCCCCAATAGACATGGGCAGTGTATAAGTGCCAGTCACAAGGCATTAAAAAGGGGCAACTGCTCTTTAAAAAAAAAAAAAAAAAAAAAATTACATCTATTTGAAGCTTCCTATATAATTCAACCTACCTTGGCTTTTGTTTAAAAAAAAAAAAAAAAGCGCCGTAAAATCAGTAACAAAAAAATGCAGCTTTTCTGAGGAAACTCGCTCTTGGTGGTCTACATGCAGTTTAGCTGAACTTAACCCCTTCATGCAAAATTACATAGATGTACACGATCAGGCGTGTAGCGGTGTATGGAGATATGCAGAAGGCTCAAGAGAGGAGCGATGTCCATACACAATGGATGTCGGCTGCATAATACAAACATCATCTGCCACTAACAACTGCGATCAGTGCCTACACTGATCGCAACTGTTAACACTTTAGATGCCACGGGTAAACGCAACAATAGCATCTGAAGTGCGCAGGCGCCATGAGTTGTCTTGACAGCCAGGAGCCTATTGAAGGCCATGGACAGCGTGTAATAGAAGTCAATGGATTTCACTATACACTGCAATATGGCAGCACAGTGGCTCAGTGGTTAGCACTGCAGCGCAAGAGTTCTAGGTTCAAATCCTGCCAAGGGCAACATCTGCAAGGAGTTTGTATGTACTCCCCATGTTTGCGTGGGTTTCTTCCAGGTACTCTGGTTTCCTCCCACAGACATACTGATAGGGAATGTAGATTGTGAGCCCTATATGGGACAGTGACTGACAATATTTGTAAAGTGCTGTGGAATATGATGGTGCTATATAAGTAAGCATAATAAATAAATAATAATATATTAATACCTCCTAGGGTTCAAGGTCCCTAGAGGGTCTGAAAATAAAAAGTTTTTTAAAGTATACAAAAAAATATAAACGTTTAAAATCAACCACTTTCCCTAGATCACATAAAAAATGTACAAAAGGAAACGGTTTCCCCATACTCAAAAACCCAATACCCTATTAAAGTCTAAATATATTTATCCCATACAGTGAAAAGCGGGGAAAAAAAATCAAAAATGTTTTACCTCTTATAAAAAATGCAATAAAAAGTGGTCAAACCATCAGACCTTACCAAATAGGGTATCAATAAAAACGCCATTTTGTCACGCATCAAAAGACGCCAGACCCAGATCCATATACATAAATATAAAAAAAGGTACAGCTATCACAATATGGCGACACAAAAAAAATTCTATTTTAAAAGTTTTACATTTAATTTTTTTTTTTTTTTTTAATCAAAACATTAGAAATATTATATAAATTTGATCATATTAACCCACAGAAACCCATAGGAAATTGGTGCAAATGTGTTTTTTTTCCAATTCCACCTCATTCAGATTTTTTTTTCCAGCTTCCCGGTACATTGTACAGGATAGTGAATGGTGCCTTTTCGCAAACAATAAGCCATCATGTGACTCTGTGAATGAAAGATGAAAAAAGGATGGCTCTTGGAACGGGGTGAGGGAAAAATGGAAACGCAAACACGAAAATTGGCCGTGGCATGAAGGGGTTAACTCAATATTGTAGTTCATCTCTGTCAGGTTCGGACAGCTGGCACACAGGCCCTGGCCCAAAACTGGATCAGTAAATAGCTAACTGACGGAATATAGGATCCATAAACGACTACACGAGTCTGTGCCAGGAAATATGAAATCCTTTTCAGACCGAGATAGTTGTCATCAAATTTTTCCTGTTAGTTAGTAGGGTTAATTTCAATGATTTATATAATATATAGAGAACATATATAATAATTCATAATATTTTATCAAGCCGCAAAAATTTAAAAAACATGTACAGAGAAGAATCATATTAAGTAGATATACTTGTTATTTGGTTACTCCAAAACCCCAACATCTCCATATTCCAGACATGGCAGCTTGATACCAACAGGTCACACACCCCAAATGAAATGGAGACTTGGCTGTAGTCTTCAATTCCATAGATTAGCAGGCTGGGGGTTTCATTATAATACCAGGATATCCCGTAAGGTCTTCAGTGTTGTGAAATACGATGACGCGCCCAAGTAAAGAAGACAAAATGAACTTCATAAATCAAATATTTTGAAAATGTAGAAAATACTTTCTCCTGACATCGTGTCCATCACACCAATGGGACATTTCCATTAAGGATAACGTTTCCATCAGTATGTTCCAATATATCACGGGTCGAAGGGTTTGACGGTAAAAATTTGTAATCCAGACTCCAAATAATTGTAGAAATCCCATTTTCAGATGAATGTCCTTCCCTGGCTAAAGAGAAATGAGAAATCCCTGGTACAAGGCGTTATATAAGGGTAATAAGAGCTACAAAATACAGAAATACAAATATATTTTAAAATATAATATTATCATTGTCAACATGGAGCTCTTATTTACTGCTAAAGAAAAGAAAATATTCGGAATAGTGTCATTTGTTTCAGGAGATCCACAAAAGTTTCAACAACTAACATGACATGTTTCTTTGCAAAATATGCCATCGCCAGTTGTAAAAGCGCAAAGTGTTTGTGCCCACTTCTGCTTTGTGTTCTGACAAACAAACCTGCAGTTTCACAGGCAAGGTCAGAGGCACCTAGCAAGGTTTTCATCTGTTAATCATTCAGGTTTCTTCTATTTTGTCACAGTATAAATAAAGACTCACCCAAAAATTACCTTAAAAAGAGTTTGTCACCAGTTCCGACAAGGTTTATCCTTTTATGTATCTGCAGGTTGCCTGGTGCCTTGGAGTTTCATTGATATTACGAGAGTCTATTCTGTGTTCGGAAATACAGAATTGCATTAGGTAAAATTTTCTAATTTGTAGTAAGATTATTAACATTAAATTAAGGATTATTCACATGAAAAACGGATTTATTATTGACTTTTTGCAACCTCATGTCAAATGGCCAGGAAGGTTGAGCGATTGAGATCGGAAAAGATGGGATCGCGATCGCCGATCGAGCAAATTTCACAATCGGGATCGGGATCCGCTAGAAAATGATCGGAAATTGGATTTTAAAATTGATCCTGAAATCTCAAGATCGGCTCAACCCTAATGTTTCAAAAACAGACGGCGCATGGCAATGTGAATACTCGCCGTCTTTGCACTTGTACGGGCAGATACAGAAGTATTTCACAGATATTAGGTTGGTGAAAACAGTTGTGTGCATACAGCCTTAGACCAGTGATGGCGAACCCTTTAGAGACCGAGTGCCCAAATTGCAATCCAAAACCCACTAATTTATCACAAAGTGCCAACACAGCAATTTAACGTTAATACTGTGCGGATCCACAATTGGGACAATTACGGACCTGCAAAACATGGTCGTGTGAATGGGTCTATACAGCGCTTTCAATATTACAAACAACTTTATACTGCATTTGGTATAATTTTGAACAATTAATGTTCACTATTTACTTTGCACAGATCTGTTATATAGTGACCATGCAATGTTATTATGGCCTGTAATAATATCACATGTCTGCTATAAAACAGATACTATATGATATAAATAGTGAAGGGTCCCACTCAGACCAATCTGCTTCACAGTGACCCCCACACAGTACAATCTGCTTCACAGTGACCCACACACAGTACAATCTGCTTCACAGTGACCACCACACAGTCCAATCTGCTTCACAGTGACCCCCACACAGTACAATCTGCTTCACAGTGACCCCCACACAGTCCAATCTGCTCCACAGTGACCCCCACACAGTACAATCTGCTCCACAGTGGCCCCCACATAGTACAATCTGCTCCACAGTGACCCCCACACAGTACAATCTGCTCCACAGTGGCTCCCACATAGTACAATCTGCTCCACGGTGGTCCACACATAGTACAATCTGCTCCACAGTGGTCCCCACTCAGTCCAATCTGCTTCACAGTGACCCCCACACAGTACAATCTGCTCCACAGTGGTCCCCACACAGTACAATCTGCTCCATAGTGGTCCCCACTCAGTCCAAACTGCTTCACAGTGACCCCCACACAGTACAATCTGCTCCACAGTGTTCCACACACAGTACAATCTGCTCCACAGTGGTCCCCGCTCAGTCCAATCTGCTTCCCAGTGATCCCCACACAGTACAATCTGCTCCACAGTGTTCCACACACAGTACAATCTGCTCCACAGTGTTCCACACACAGTACAATCTGCTCCACAGTGGTCCCCACTCAGCCCAATCTGCTTCACAGTGACCCCCACACAGTACAATCTGCTCCACAGTGGTCCCCACACAGTACAATCTGCTCCATAGTGGTCCCCACTCAGTCCAATCTGCTTCACAGTGACCCCCACACAGTACAATCTGCTCCACAGTGCTCCATAGTTTTCCGCTAGCGGAGAAAAGAAGCGAGCTGCTCTTTCTTCAGGCGGATTCCGCAGCTGATTCAGCCACGGCGTCCGCCTCACGGCAGCACCCTCTGTACCAGGCCCATTCATTTGGGCCTACTCCGGAGCGGGAAGCCGTGACTGTCATAAACCTTGACAGTCGTGGCAGGCGCATTTTGATCCTATTCTGACTCGACTTCCCGTGTCAAAATCAGGTACAAAATACGTGGCCTCTAGCCCCGCATGAACAGAGCCTGACAGTGCTCAGTCTAAGGAGTGGTTTTGAGGGCAACACAGTGGCTCAATGGTTAGCACTACAATGTTGGAGTACTGGGTTCAAATCCTGTCAAGACCCTATATGGGGCTCACAATCTACATGAAAAAAATAAATAAATAATGATGTTGGAGTTGACAGACCCCATTTATCTCTAGGTGTGCAATTCAGACTAATGAATATATAAAACCATATTAGATCTCTATATCAATTTTTTTAAAAAACCTATTTATAAATGAGCACATGATATTTCCTAGTACTGTCGTAGTGTACATTGCATTTTATATGATAACTATAATATTTTTCAACAATTTAAACCTTGATATGGATTGTTATTATATGCACTGTTGATAAAAAAGAAAGTTTTATTATACAGTATAACTTTAAGAGGAATTTTTTTTCAAAGATGACCAACTGTTTTTATTGTACATATTGTTATTGCAATTTTAATGATTTTTTTATGGCTAGTAATGATTTTTATGGCTTGTGCACATACATGTACTATATATAGCATCTGTGGCATATTGTGCTGCTCTGCCATAAAACCCCCATGGGATGTTACTGCCTTAAAAGCTTATCAGGAAAGGGTCTTCTAAGGAAAAAAGCTAAACGGTAGAGATGAGTGAACGCCGTTTGATCGAATACATATTCGATCGAATATCAAGCTGTTCGAGGTATTCGATTCCAATCGAATACCACGAGGCAAACGCAGTAAAAATTTGTATCCCCCTCCCACATTCCCTGGCACGTTTTTTGCACCAATAACTGTGCAGGGGATGCAGGACAGGAACTACGACAACGGAGGCAGTTAAGAAAAATCGGAAAAAGTAATTGGCTGGCTAAATCAGGTGACCTCCAATTTAGACGAATGGTGAGTTTAACATCCGATTAATTAGAGAATGTGAACTATGTGACTGTGAGACAGGGACAGATGTACAGGCAGGGTTAGCTAGGAATTACCTTTATTTAGGGGGGAATGTTACTCACCCAGCTTTTTGGGCTCTATCTGGTCGAGATCCCTGTCAGCTTGCGATATGCGTGAGCTGACATTTTCCCATAGTAATGCATTGACCAGCGTTGATTGGCCAGTGTACAGCATTTGGCCAATCAACGCTGGTTCTGCTGGAGGAGGCGGAGTCTAAGATCCATCCACAGCAGTTTCCATTGTGGTCCGATCTCAGCTGTAGCAGCGCTGACATAGTACTGCTGCACGGAGAAGCGGCAAAGCTCAGCACACACAGAGCTGCAGAGCAGAGCTGAGTGTGCAGCATGGTTCAGCGCACACTCAGCACTGCTACATCAGATGCAGCAGAGCTGAGTCTGCAGCAGGTTCAGCTGAACCCTGCTGCACACTCAGCTCTGCTGCATCGGACTGCTACATTGGACACTGCTACATCAGCCAGCACTGCTACATCTGGCCGTGCGCTCAGCTCGACTACTCTGGAGATGCAGCCAAGCAGAGTGCACGCCCAGCACTGCTACATCGGAGATGAAGCAGAGCTGGCCATTCGCTGAACTTGGCTACTCCAGAGTAGTTGAGCTGAGCGCACGGCCCGATGTAGCAGTGCTGGCCGATGTATCAGTGTCCGATGTAGCAGTCCGATGCAGCAGAGCTGAGTGTGCAGCAGGATTCAGCGCACACTCAGCTCTACTTCATCTCCGGTGTAGCAGTGCCAGCACTGCTACAGCTCGACATAGGAATGCATTGACCAGCGTTGATTGGCTGAATGCTATAGCATTCGGCCAATCAACACTGGTTCTGCCGGTGGAGGTGGAGTCTAAGAGCGGTCCACAGCAATCTCCATTCTGGTCTGATCTTAGACTCCGCCTTCTCACAGACCAGCGTCCGGCAGAACCAGCGTTGATTGGCCAAATGCCGTCCTCTGTATGGCATTCAACCAATCAACGCTGGTCAATGCATTCCTATGGGAAAAAGTCAGCTTGCGCATATCGCAAGCTGACAGGGATCCCTACATAATACAATGACTTGGGCATGTTAGATGCTCCCAGACATGCTTCCCCTGCTGTCCCAGTTGCATTCCAGGGTGATGGCATCATTTCCTGGGGTGTCATAGTGGACTTGGTGACTCTCCTGAGTCGAATGGTGGGATCCTCTGAAACAAAGCATTTTTCCCCATAGACTATAATGGGGTTTGATATTCTTGCAAATAGTCGAATATTGAGCATCTATTCGAAACGAATATCGAACATTTTACTGTTCACTCATCTCTACTAAACGGTAATTCCAAGCATATGACAAATTAGGGCAAGCTCTGCCACATTCATCAATACTATAGATGTGAATGGAGGTGTAGTGAACATACATGACTGTCTCCATTCTCCAGTGATTGGTAGGGGGTCACAGTGGTGGGACCTACAGTGATCAGCAGATATTTATTACTAATCCTGTGGATTGTTAATACACTGACAAGCAAAAGGGTAACAATATTTTGAACTTTTGATTTTAAGGCGCCCAATCTCACCATCTACTACAGCTTCAAACGTGAGACTACCATCATTTTATAGGCAATCATCTTGGCTATCTCATACATAAATTTGGCTATTGACTATTTAGCATTTAGCATTGATGAAATCTTAGGGCGAAATGGCGATGGGGTGAGCGTGTGGCAAGGTAAGAATGGTGTTCCTATATTTATTCTTGGGGTATATCCTTGTCTTTATGGGGTAATTGGCAGACTACAATGTTATGTGCTATGTTCTATACTGATGTTTATGTTATGTTATTTAGTCCAGTGGCGTAAACTACTGTGGTTGCTGCTGCAACAGGGCCCGGGACATTAGGGGCCCGGTGACAGCTGCTACTGCTGTTTTTTTTTTTTTTTTTTTAATAGGCCATTACTGGCTGGAGTTTAAGATAACATAAAAGACTGTGTTACTTACCGTTCCAGGCTCCGGGCAGGCTTCGGCCTACTTACGTGACGTCATATTACCCGCGACGCAGGGCCCCGGTCACATGACATCCCGGAAGATGGCCAAGAGCGACGGAGAATGCAGGGGAGTCGGGAGAAAGGTAAGTAACAGTAGTTTGTTATGTTTGTCTCCCTCTGGGTCTCCGATTATTATACTCTGGGGTCTGAAAAGACCCCAGAGTATAATAATTGTCCATGTGTGTCCACACTGGGACAAAATACTGTGTACTGGGGCCAGTATGGGGACCTAATACTGTGTACTGGGGCCAGTATGGGGACCTAATGCTGTGTACTGGGGCCAGTATGGGGACATAATACTGTGTACTGGGGCCACTATGAGGACATAATACTGTATACTGGGGCCACTATGAGGACATAATACTGTGTACTGGGGCCACTATGAGGACATAATACTGTATACTGGAGCCACTATGGGGAAATAATACTGTGTACTGGGGCCACTATGGGGTATTATAGTGTGCGCAGAAATGCGCTGGGGGGGGGGCAGTGGCGGTAGGGGTCAGTTGGTCAAAGTCTTCAGCATCGGTCGGGGGGGGGGGGGGGCATGTCAAAAGTTCGCCACGGGCCCTGCCATTCCTAGTTACGCCACTGATTTAGCCCTCCCCCTTCCTGCCTACCCATATCCTGACTATTATGATGTGATTGTCCACCATTCCTCCTTGCCACTATTATGGTATAGTTTGTTCCCCTTATTATTTGTTGTGTTGTTATTGTGATGTGCTGCTAATAAAATGAAATTCTTTCATTTATTTCTCTTTTTGTTTTTGTTTTTTTGTAGCTTTTAGTCCCAGCATATGGATGACATTTGGTTAAATCACAACGGGTTAGCGGCTGTCGATTTTACCGTATCTAACTTGCTATGCTTACATTATGTGGTCCTGGTCTCACAAAGCCTCCGCTTATTGTATATGTCTCCCTCAACACACAGGCTTTATTCACACGTCTCCTTTCCTATACACATATAGCGTATGCATTTATTGTGAATGCCATATATGCCCATTAATTTTAATATTAAATGTAATATTTTAATATGTTTCAGAAGTCAGTCAGTTTATTCAGACAACAGAGCCAAGGTCTCTTTTTTCACAGATGGATCGCACATCCTAAATCTACAGGTCCGTGAAAAAAAAATTGAAAATGAATGTGAATAAGGCCTTAGAAAATATTACAGAAAATAAACTGGTTTGTGAAGAGACATAGTAGGAGCGGCCATACTGTTATTGACAACAAAGGGCAGGCTCTTGGCCTACTGTGGCCTTGTGTGAGGCTCTCTACAACCTGACACCATTACATCTCACCGCAAGTAATTACTAAAGTAAGGGCAGCCCAGGACATAGAAAGTAAATGGGTGAAGTGAAGTCCAGAAACATTGTACTCTGAGGAGGAATAATGGCCGCCGTCCCTCATAAGGGCAGCAGAAGAGACGTATAAGGGCCCAATGTTTAGTCTGTGGCTGTCAATGGCTTTTCTCTGTCACATTTACCTCACAATGTTCTTCATAGGTTTTACATATGGACATACAATACAGTTCTTATGTTATATTTTTGTAAATGACTGAATCAAGTGACATTTTGAGGTGATTTCGACAAAATAATTTGTCTTCTACATACAGTACCTGCCTTTATAGTAAAATGTCCACCAATAGTGCACCCTCCGATAAGCTTTTGCTGAAGCCCTGGGTTCGAATCCCACCAAGGACAACATCTGCAAGGAGTTTGTATGTTCTCCCCGAGTTTTCGTAGGTTTCCTCCGGGTACTCCAGTTTCCTCCCACACGCCAAAGACATACTGATAGGGACTGTAGATTGTGAGCCCTATATGGGACAGTCAATGTCTGTAAAGCGCTGTGGAATATGATGGTGCTATATAAGTAAGCATAATACATTACTTTTTTTGACACATCTGTGTTAAAGGGAGACAGTCAGCAAACAGATTGTGATATAAGCGATGACAGTATCTTTACACACTTTCCAAATATGCCTTTGATATTCAGGATTGCAGCTCTGAGGACTGTACTGTTGTAGTATATATTTTTTAATTATATGCATTTTTTCAGATGTTTGAAGACAATTCAGATTTAGATATGAAGCAGTTTGACCTTAAGGAAATGATAAAGATCTTGGACAGAATTTTGCTTGATCTGAAGAAGCTCAATGGTAAGTAGAACTAATGGTAAGCAGAAGTTTGTTGAGTAACACATTTATATTTTTAACAATACTTCCAAGAGCATTTTTTCATTTATTGATAGGAATATATATTCCCACCCCAGGCTAGTTACAAACAGGCTGTATACTTAGCCGCAGCCAACTCGCTGTTAGCTAACCCACTATAGTAGTAGAGAGTCATCTATTGATGATGTGTGCCTTAGCAACACACCAAAATTCTGGGTGGTTTTTGATGCAACAACCTTTAAAGGAACATGCTGCTGAATTTCCATTGCCGAGCACTCACAATGAGGAAGAATAAACAAGACTTTGGATGGGTCAAAATGCATCGACCTTGTGTTTACCTTAAAGTAGCAGTCCGTTATTTATTGGCCCCCTCGTTTCTACATAGTAGTTAGGGTTTAACCCTAACTAGTTGTGTAATTGTGTACACAATTGTGTAATTGTGTAATTCTGCCCCAAGTGACCTGTTTTTGAGCTGCAAGCCAAGTCTGAGTTCCAGTTAATACAAGACCTCCAGCAGCTGAAAAGCAGGTTACATGGGTAAGTATAACCCTTACACCACTCCACTGAGCCACTAATGTACAAAAGAGGCAATAAAGAAAGTGGACTCTTTCATTAATAAAGAATTCAGAGATACTCGCATCATTGTAAGTGCCAGGACCTTCCTTTGTTTTTTTTTTTCGCTGAACAGGCTCCCTATCCCTTCATTGCACACCACAAGAAAGCAGAACAACTAACTATTACTAGCAGGTCCTGTGTGGCATCAACCATAGACATTTATGACGTATTTACAAGATATGCCTTTCTGGAAATATCTATCAGACACTTAGGGCACATCCTGTGGACATTTCTGGCATACCCCTTTTACAAAATATAGCCAAAACGTAACCCAGAACTTAAACTGGAAATGTATGTTTTATATAATGGTAATGGAGCAGGGTATATTACTGCATAGATTGGTTGATTTATTATTCAGGAGTCAGCGAGTGTAGGGTGACAGCCCTATGGTGGCTTCAGTGAAGGCTATACTATCTTGCAGGAGTTAAGTGTAAAGTGCAGGGCGATGATTCATAATATGAAGCCAAAGTCTATCCAGTGCGGCATGGAGAACCCTCATCTCTTGTAGACTGGCAATCATGATCTGAATCAGCTATCATTTTCTTCAGCGAGAGTCTGATTTATATGACATTAATTTAATTGAGTGGCTGCCAAGCTGTGGGTTGCGACCCCCCTGTGGGGTCAGGTGAGGACTACTGGGAAGGGGGGGAGGTCGCAAGCCATCAGTGCTAACTATGCTGTGCAGTATTGCGGTGCTGGTCCAATATGGCTGCTTATGAATCAGCAGCCGCATCAGTGGCAGAGCACTGTAAACCCTCAGAAGTGGGCCAAGGTGAGTAAAATTAACTAAAACTTATACTCACCTCTCCTGGGCATCTGGCGATGTTCCAATGTCCTTTTCAAGCCTCTCCTAGCCTCTTGCGACGTCAATGCATCATAATGTCAAAGCGCCCCATGTAACCCCTGAGATCCAATGACAGTCCTTAGCAGTGACCCCTGGGCTCCTTGATGTCAAAAGAGGCCTGAAAAGGATGTGCGATGACCACAAGAGGGCAGCAGAGGCATGGAGGGTGCCCTGGAGAGGTGAGGCAAGGTGAGTATGTGGGTTTATTTTTTCTTCACCTCCCTTGGACCTCCACTTGTTATATATACTCTGGGGTCTGAGGTGACTCCAGAGTATAATAAGTCACTGAAACAATCCAGGGGAGAAAATTTCTCGAATATTTATCAAAACAAATCTGAGCTTCGCATAGCCGCCCCCTGAGAGGCTGGCTGCCTTGATGCAGTGCTCCAAGCTGGGAGCAAACTTTTCTTTCCTTTTTCACTCTTTTTCTCTGTATCTTCAAGAATCCGGTAACCAAGCAATCTAGCACTATGAATTTAGCAACTATAAATCGAATGGAAGACCCTGTGGAGTTTTTTTTTGTTCCTTTTGTTTCCATTGTAAAGCATGGACTCAAGACCTGGTTCAGCTGGTTTCCACATGTGCCTGTTACCATCCCCCCAGCTAGGACAGCATGGCTCAACATGCGGCATGGAAGAGAAACCTACATGGAAATGCGGACTTCTTCGTTCAAGGAGATGATTTCTGGCGTCAATTGCTGATGTGTGAAGATGCTACAGCGGACTGGTATTTCTTTCTATTACTGTGGACACGTGGGACTCTGTTACAGCCTGGGAACCATCACCCACCTACCCCAGGAGTTATGGAAGCTTGGCAAGAGAGCAGCACCATGTATACCTGGATGGTCTCTGACTTCCTTGGGGCAGTAGAACACTGTGGTAAGGAGGAGGAGGACGGCTTGTGATGAAGGACATTTGGGGCATTTTTTGTGGTTAAAAGGACAATAGTGCTGATACAAGATACCGAACTATCAGCTGTGAGCAGGAGATCTCATCACCTACCAAAGGAACTACCACATGTTGTCATAATAGCTGACTATGTCCCCCACCTCTGCAAAATTTCTGCTTGTTATATCTATATGCTGTGACCCCTCCTCGTGTCCTACAACCACAGTCGGCTGTATTATTATTATTATTAACATCAATCTGCACAGAGAACTAAATGATCCTGCAGTGTGTCTGTGTTTCTTTCTTTTTTAGTTGCTATGATTCCTAGGATTTCTCTATCTGCCATGAGCTTGTATGTGTTTCTCTCTTGTTATATACTACTGTACCATCTATGAAACTGTATCACTGAAATTTCCCCATTGTGGGACTATTAAAGGAATATCTTATCTTATCTTAATGAAGTTTCCTGAGGCATTGTACGGTGTAGCATTATACTGTCTGGGGCTACTCTGGATCCCTTGATAGTCCCTTGCAAAATTCTCACCCAAAAGAGGGTCCTGATCTAATGTATGCACAGTCTAATAGTTAACACTTTGTTTTGCAGAGAAATCTCACTTACTGCTGTGCGAGTTAAATTTGGAATGCAGTAGACCTGAAGAAACCTGCAAACGGTGGCGAAAAATCTAATGGAATAGACTAAGCAGCTGCCTGTGATTGCCAATATCTGAACTTTTTTTTATGGAAGTGTAATATTTTATTACTAGCCAGTAAAATATTATTTCAATGTTGTGTTTATTTCTTGTCTAAACAAATGTAATATAGCATTTTTATTATTTTGATCATTTTGTTTAATAAAAGTTAACATACCTGTTATTCATCATTAGTTCCTGCATTTCGAAGTATTTTCCTAGAATTTTTTGTTAAACCAATCTGAATGATATAAAAAAGGAAGTTGGGGCTTGTCCTGGCTTTGGAAGTGAATGGTTGTGCTGTGCAAAAGCATCTGCTTTTATAAATTCTCTATGGTTTAGGGAAAATGCAGGTGACTAACTCTAGGCCTCATGCTGCCTTCCAGTTTTGCTGGGTTGCCACAGGCCTCCTTGGTGGCTCAGGCTTACTCCTGTCTTTGACTCTTATTCATGTCTTCCATGATGTAACTGGGAAAACAGCTGCTGCCTCAGTATTACAAACCAATAGAGGACGCTCACTGGAATGTGCAAGCCTGTCTTCCCTGATGTAGTTAGGAAGACAGAACTCCAGTGAAATAACCCAATAAAGGCTGCTCCCTTTTGCATCATGCTCGACCTTCCAAGAGGCCTTTGTTTTGTAATGACGCTGGGATTATTACCAGGTCAATCGAGGACGGTCGTTTTGATGTACTTGCATCTCTTCAGTTCGATGTAGAGAGGACTATAACCTGGTAGAGGTGAGAGGCTTAGACAGGGTTAAGGGGATATTGTCACTCCTTAGGGAGAGACCACCATATAGGTGTGTGGAGACTTATTAAGCCTTTAGCACTCCACTTCGCAAAAGGTCATGGGAAGAATATGCAAATCTGTCTTCCATGATGTAATTGGGAAAACAGCTGCTGCCTCAGTATTGCAAACCAATAGAGGGCGCTCACTGGAATGTGCAAGCCTGTCTTCCCTGATGTAGTTAGGAAGACAGAACTCCAGTGAAATAACCCAATAACGGCTGCTCCCTTTTGCATCATGCTCGACCTTCCAAGAGCATGATGCAAAAGGGAGCAGCCTTTATTGGGTTATTTCATTGGAGTTCTGTCTTCCTAAGTGGAAAAGCAAAAACAATGGGTGCCATATACTGTGGGGGAAAAAATTGTGTCATATACTGGGGGCTAAAAAGTGGGTCATATTCTAAGGGAAAAATTGGGGTAATATACTGAGAAAGGGTAGAAAATAGGGGGTCATATACTGTGCGGGATCAAGAAAAGGGGTCCGTATATTGAGTAGGGGCCACAAAAAAGTTGGTTGTGTACCTTTTGGGGGTCATAAAAAAGGTTTTGCGTACCATTTGGGGGTCAAATATCGAAATTTTTTGATCTGAAAATGTGAGAATGTCCTATATTGCTATACAATTCTTTTGCAGGTGATATTTTAAAGGACAGGATTCAGGATATTGAATTGTGTAATCTATAACAACCAAAATTTATTGGTGTCCTCTAGCTGACTTGACTAGGAGACCCACCAAATCCATAGCAATCCTTTCAAATAGCATCTCAATAATGGAGAAGAGGAACTAAAGCGCTACTTAAGTATGATAATGGGGTATTTTCTTGGCATGTGGGACGTTACTCATGACACTTCTTCACGTCCTCATCACATCCTAAGATCAGACTATGCATGTTTATAACCACACTACAGTAAAATAAAAAAGCACATATATGTGTCTGTAACATAGCCCCCAGTTATCATACTGGCATGAACCAATGTGACAAGGCTACTAGAGTCTAACAATACCTAGACAGAAAAGTCATTCTGCTCAACATTGAAGACTTGACTTTTAGTCTCGTAATCTAGGTGCCGCAGCACAAACAGATTCTCCAGAATTGCCAAATAGTGGCTGATGCTGGCTGCCATTACACTTCATGAGCTCAGAAGAGGACAATGAGCAAAACATGTGCCGCCTCAAGGCATCTGGATGACCCTTTGTCTTCTTGTTGGATTGCCCTTTTTCAGGCTTTTTAACAATCTGGGACCACTGTTATTCTTTCGTCCATTATAGGTCTCTGGTGCTTTTTTCACTTTATCGGCACTCCTCCAATGGATGGAACTTTCTTACTAAAAGCTGCTACAAGTTTGGTATTCCTGGGAGGCTATTGTTCTGTATGGACAGATATAGGGGAAATTCTTAGTTACAATAAAACATTTAACCAGACCGACAACATGGCTTACATTATTAGGATCTCTATGACCCAGCGTTGAAAATCATCAGGAGAGGCCCAGACGAAGCGATCCACCAACACATTCTCCACAATCTCTGCAGGTGTACCTGAGTGTGATTTAAGCCAATTTTTGGCCAGATAGAAGTGGCAAGACATTTGGGACATTGTAGGCTGTACCTGAAATTATGGAAACGCTGGGATTAAATAGCATATTTCAGGCATATGTCAGCCTCTGCTTTCAGTTTTATATAGTGCTTGACATTCTGCTCACTGAGGTCATAGACTTTTAGTGGTTCAGCAGTCAGATAAAGTGTGATAACCTCTTCCCATTCTGCTGCTGGAAGTCTTTCTTGTTCAGCGACTACACTGTCTACCAAAAAGTATTTGGACACCTGGGCAAATGAAGATATCTGTGGGGTCACTCCTTCCGCCGTTAAATATTGTGCAGGAAACAGCATTGGCATTAGTCGCATGCAAGATGCCAGGAAGTGCAGAGCTGTCCGATTTCGAGAAAGGGGTAATTGTCGGGTACCACAAAATTGGTCGATCCTTAAAGAGGATCTTTCACCACATGTGGTTTTATATACCACTAGAAAGCCGATCAGTTTTCATGTTCTGTGCCCCAGGTGAAGAGCTATCGGTGCCGGTACCGTACCTCTTCACTGTCAGAAGGGTGTTTCTGACAGTCAGTTAGGAACGCCCTTCCTCACAGCAGCGCCTATAGCACTGTACTGTGAGAGCGGTGAGGAACTATAGGCATTGCTGTGAGGAAGGGCGTTCCTAACTGACTGCCAGAAACACCCTTCTGATGATGAAGAGCTATGGTATCGGCACCGATAGCTTTTCATCTGGGGCACAGAACATGAAAGCCGATAGTGTCCTGAATTCATTTCAGTGCACTGTCGGCTTTCTAGCGGTCTATAAAACCACATGTGCCCCAAGTGTTGAAAGGTCCTATTTAATGAACATAGCAAGCAAACTGAATTACCAAAAATCAACAGTGGCCTATGTGATTACAAAGTGGAAGGTGAGCAGTGATTGTCAGAATGTCCCCCAAGTCAGCACACCCCCGAAACTGGGAGATAGAGACCAACGAGTGCTGGCCAGAGAAATTCGGAAGAACTGTACCAAACCGATGGCTCACATACACCAGGAGTGTCTCCAGGCATCCCGGAGTTTTGTGTTGATCAATACCATCCATAAGGAAGCATCTGCTGGGGTCTACCAACTATTCAATATGAATAAATGTTGTTTTTCTGTTCTATCACAGGTGTCCAAATACTTATTAGACAGTGTATTTCAAGTATATTGAGACAGACCTAGGTGTCATTTTCATGAATCATTTTTTGCAAAGATCATTGGATATTAAAGACACTGGAGGCCTTTCCTCCACTTTCTGGGGATGAGGCATAGCAGTCTCTGCAAGGACAACAATTTCTTACATCTACAAGTGGTTGGTTTCTTGTGGCCGAGCATAAGCATCCACCTAGAATTCTCCCCAATGTCTCCCATTCGCTGTGCACTAGAAGGAATGACCATAACTTTTGCTAAAAACCCCTCCAGCATCCCCTGATTCCTCATCTCATCCACCTCAACAAACTGGGTGACATGTACACCCCTTCAGTTCCTTTCAAGTTACCTGTTTATACCGGATAACTTTGTCAGACAAAAAATAAGACAAGAAAATGAATGTTAAGTTTTTACAAGTAATTTAATATCAAAGGTGGTCAGATGAGCAGAACAAGCAATAAGATGTGTTAACATTACTGTGTGGTTACAGCAATACATATTACATTGTGACATTAGAATTTAATCCAGATTATTCTGTTTAGTGGAGATGCAAAGTGTTGGGCCCAAAACCAAAGCGTTCTTTAATTTTGCAAAGATGAGCATTGTCCATAAAGGAAAAGTCTATGGAAATTAAAGAATTAGCTCTTTGCATAACAAACTTCAAGCGAGAAAGCCATGCTGTTCACTAGGGTTGAGCCGATCTTGAGGTTTCAGGATCGATTTTAAAATCCGATTTCCGATCATTTTCCAGCCGATCCCGATCGTGAAATTTGCTCAATCGCCGATCGAAATCCAATCTTTTCCGATCCCGATCGCTCAACCCTAGTCAATGCTTCTCTATGGGAAAAATCACTTTTAGGGTTGAGCCGATCTTAAGATAACCTCCGAATTCGATCCCGCTGGAAAAGATCGGGATCGGATTTTCGATCGCGATCGTGAAATTTACTCGATCGCCGGTCGGAATCTGATTTTCCAATCCTGATCGCTCATCTTTACTGTTCACATATTCAGTGGAAGTCAGTACATGTATTGGGTAACCAACAAAAAATGTTTCTATTAAAATGTGAATAATATCCCTATGTGTAAAGAGAAAACTAAATGAATGAAATAATATTAATTGGTGAATGGTGACTGTCTGTGTTTAGTGTATATTGGCCTCTAGTCTACAATCAGAATATTATATAGAGTCGCAGGGTTTTCATATAAGATTAAACTTTCAATACACCTGTACCCAACCAAGTTCTGCATGTACACAGTACGTCTAATGGACTCATATATTATGGTTATCAAAAAATAAAGAGGTTTTCCAGGTTGAAACTGATTACCTACACTAAGAATAGCTTATCAATATCAGATATCAATATCATATTGGTAGTGGTCCAGCACCCAGCACCCCGGCTGATCAGGTTAATGCAGATCAGCTTCTACTCGGTTCAACCACTACACAGAGAATGATATCGCCTGCTACGTCCTCCATTCGCTATGTATCAGCAGCTAAGGACAGCTGACGCTGGGTTCACACCTGCGTTTGGGGTCTCCGTTCTATGGTTTCCGTCTTCTGCATGCCAGAAGACGGAAACCATAGACTGGGTCCGACCGTGCGCGGCGGTGAGCGTTTTAGGCTCTCTGCCGCGAAACCGGATTATTTTATCCGGACACATAGTACTGCATGACTCTGCGGACTCTGTGTCCGGATTATAAAACCCGGTTTCGCGGTGGAGAGCATAAAACGCTCACCGCCGCACACGGCCGGACATCTCTCTCACCCATTCAAATGAATGGGTGAGAGAGACTCCTGCAGGTTTCTGTATCCTGCCTGTGTTTTAGGCAGGAAACGGAAACCTAAGTATGGAGTGCCGGGCCGCAGATGTGAACGAGCCCTGATCGGCGGGGGTTCTGATTGTCCGACCCCCGCCCCATCTAATATTGATGCTCTATCCTAAGAACAGGCTATCAATATTCTTAGTCTGAAAACCCCTTTAAGGAATTACAGTGAATTATTTGATAAAGCTACTGTCAGCAATACACGCAAGCTTGCAGTGTTGTCTTGAACCTCGGTCTTTCCCATCAATAAGGAGAAGAGGATTTTTGCAAAAGAAGTCAATAATTTCGGAAACAGAGTCAAAAGTCTGTTGAGGGAAACAAAACATAAGTGGGTTCATGTAACTGATAGGAAGCAGTTCATATGTGTTTTATGACAAATGCACAGTCAATGTAATTTATTTTATCAAGCAAACAATGGAACCTCGTAGATACCAGATTATTAGGATCATAAAAAGTACTTAAAGGAATCTTAAAGACAGAAAAAGCGCTTTCTCCATTAAAGGGGTTGTCCGTGGTTAAGTTTTTTTATGGCCATAAATACCCGATCGGTCCTTGGACTAATCATCTGTATAGAGTCGCTTCCGGTGTCCGTCCTATACACTATACAGTGTCCGAAGCAGAAAATCCTGTCCCCTGTACAACTGCTGAGCATCATCACTGCAGCTCAACACCCTTTGAGGTCAGTGGGAACTGAGCTGCAATGACAGCACCTGGCTGCTCGTGCACTTGGCTTCGATAGAGGGGGCTGAGCTTTCTGCTTCTGGCCCTGTATACTGTATAGGACCAGCACCAAAATCGGCTCCATACAGCTCCATTCGCTAGAATCCCATCCACCTTGCAGTGACTGTAAAATGCCATTTTTTTCCGCTGCGTTTCCACTGTGGCCAAAACGTGGCATTTACAGTATACCACTTTGGGCTCCAAATTTACTGTGTTTTTTTGAGCCAAAGTCAAGAATGGCTACAAAAGGAATGGAAAATATATAAGAAGTTCTTATACTTCTCTCTTCTGCTCAATCCACTCCTGGCTTTGGCACAAAAAACAGCGGCAAAATCTGCAACAAAAAAAAGCTGTGGTTCTGCAACGTGGGGCCTCAGCCTTACAATGTACCTGTAATTACATACAATAATAGGCTATATGCTATACTATACCTCATGCCCTCCTGATCCTAAAAGGTATACTTCATTATTCTGGTCGTAGCGAATTCGTACATTATACACTTTATTTCTATACAGCACCATAAGTACATATGGCAGGGACGTTGTGGATTGAGAGCAATTTCTCACAAGGAATGTACCATCCTATGAAAAATAAAGATATATTTCAATTTTTTAGACATAAAATTCCGTAAAGAAAATACATTGTTAAATGGATTGTGTGAAAATGAGGACTCCTCGACTGCTGATGCCAGACTGTGTGTGGTTCTGTACCGCATTGTGCAGCAGCCTCATAAATAGGGTTGAGCGATCAAGATCGGAAAAGATCGGATTCCGATTGATGGTCGAGTAAATTTCACAATCGCAATCGGAATTCCGATCCCGATCAAGGTCAGAGGTTATCTCAAGATCGGCTCAACCCTATTCATGTATATATCATAAATAGGGTTGAGCGATTGGGATTGGGAAAAATCTGATCCCGATCAGTGATTGAGTAAATTTCACGATCGCGATCAGGATCAGCTGGAAAATGATCAGAAATTGGATTTTAAAATCGATCCTGAAATCTCAAGATTGGCACAACCCTACTCATAAATCAATCACAATTCTCAGAGTCAAATAGTTCCTAATGCATACAAGATCCAACAAGCCATTGGTTACAAAACTATTATATATTTACCCAAAACTGTATCTGCTACTGTCACATCACTAAGATTATGTTTAGGTTAGATAAAATCCTAGGAACCCTCAGATTGTAATACATGATTTTTAAGGCAGCTTGCAGGTTTGATTTGGACCTAATTCGATCTTCTGGTCTGAACTGGAGTACCTGAGCACAAATTGAACCTTAAAAAAGCCAACTCATCTCTATTGCTGATCCAGTTCATTCATTTCCATTTCTGTCTTGTATATTGCACATTAAAACTCACTTTTTAATTCTTCCACCAATTGATGAGAAGCTGGAACTGACAAACATATTAAAGGGGTTGTCCAGGAGGGCAGGAGAATAGGGAAGGTAAAAAAAAGAGGTCATACTCACCTTTCCCTGGTGCTCCGGTGTCCCCTGCCACTGTACAAACCAGCATGTGCCAGGACTTGTCCAAGACTTGTCCAAATCAGTGGCCTCAGAAGTCACAGGAAAGAAGCCCGTGATGCCACTCACATACTTGCATACGTCACCAGTTCCTTCCTTAAGCAGTCGCATGCAGTGAGGACTTCACAGGGGACGCTGGAGCGCCGGAGTAGGCGAGTATGACTTTTTCTTTTACGTTTAAACTTCTCCTGCCTCCTGGACAAGTACTGCACTTCCTGGACAACCCCTTCAAGTCTTGCTATCTTTATCATTTACAAACTGAAGTGACCTGGATGTTGGCAGTTTTCTAAAGAAAGATGATGGCCATTGTAGTGCATGTAGACCAAACTAAAATTGTATTTGGTACCCATCTATCTGTAAGGACCAGTCAGTCATATACTGATCATGCTTCATAGAAAAAACTTATCATTTTTCCTGTTTTAAAGCATTGTAGAGAACATTTACTAAAGGGTTTTTTAGAGATTTTAATATTAGGATAGGCTATCAATATGACATTAGCTGGTGTCCAACTCTTGGCAGCTCTCCTCATTATCTATTTAAAGGGGCCACTTTACAACACGCTGTACATACATTTCATACATTGGTCTCAGTGCATTCCTCTACTGACATGAGATGCACAAAAATTATTAAGATCAATAATCTTAATAATTCTGTGGCATCTTAGGATGTCCCATTCATCAGAATTGAAATCTAATTCAGTTCGGAACTGTAGAATGTTTCAGCTATAACTTGTGCAAGTGTTCCTTGTACGTAAGGCATGATACATTTATCGGCCTATAATTTTTGAGATCTCCAACAGTTCAACCATTCTCTTGGAATTTGTATTGGGTTACATCATTAATAATATTAGCAACAATTTACAAATATCAAATCTTCATGTAAATTAAGGTATCCAATTCAAATTGCAAAAAAAATTATAGGAAAAGAATCCATTGTCTTACCATATTGATATATCGTAAAGCATTTTCAGCCTCCCTTCTTGACATATTACCAAAGTACCATTTTTCTGAATGAATATCCTAAAAAACATATCATTAATGTACATAGTACAAAAAGGCAAAGATCCATTATCAGTCTATGTTCACACAGGACATAGTGGTAGTGATATGGCAGAAAGCCTCACCACAACCACAAGATTCTAAGGCTAAATTCATAACACCTATGTGGTGCTATGTCAGATATTCAAGGATAATACAATGCTTACCACACATACATTTTAATAACCAATTGTATGCAAGTAGGGTTGAGCGATCGGGATAGAAAAAGATCGGATTCCGATCGGCGATCGAGTAAATTTCACTTTTACAATTAGGTGGGATTGAGGTCAGAGGTTATTTCCGACAGTGCTTTGCTACTGGCCAAGCATTGTGGGAAAAGATAACAATGTTAGCTAGGTCCCATAGGAATGAATGGATGCAGCTGACACACAGCCTGTGCCGGCGTCCGGCCGCTTAACCCCCTGCGCGCGGGCTGCCTCCATGCATTCTAATGGGAGACTAGCTAACATGTCTAGTAGTTAACACTTACCTGCACAGAAGCGCTGCTGCTGGTCCAGTCCCCACTGTTCTTGCTCCTCTTCTTGCCTCGCTGCCCCCGCCTCCCAGGTTTGTGTTACAGATCTAGGAAGAAGGCGGGGCTTGCGGCTTAGGAGATTGTGGGTGGGTACTGGGAGGGGAAACTTGAGTGATGCACTCACGTCTCCCCGCCCTGTACCTGCCCACACTGTCCTAACCCACAAGCCTCGCCTTCTTCCTAGGTCTGTAACACTAACCTGGGAGGCGGGGGCAGCGAGGCAAGAAGAGGTGAGAAGAGGAGCAAGAACAGCGGGGACCAGACCAGTGGCAGCGTTTCTGTGCAGGTAAGTGGACAACAGGGGGGACTAAGTAGCCAGAGGATTTTTTTTTAATCACTACACAGCGTGGAGTCTAACAATTAAAGCGTTTAGTTCTTAGACTCCATGCTGTGTAGTGAATAGGATCATTTTTAAAATCTGATCCTCGATTATTAAAAAAATACCATTGATTTGCATTGGGATCAGAATTGGGATCGGGATCAGATTCGAATGGAAAATTATCGGAAATCGGATTTTAAAAACAATCCTGAGATCTCAAGTTCAACCCTATATGCAAGTACAATACTGTAGATGTTTTGTTTTAATGATGTTCAATGCAGACATATGCAATTTTATGGCTGCATATACCCCTTTCATACGTATGCACGCTCAGCCAACCATGTTAATATTCACTACAGGAAGATGACAGAATATCATTGCCACCTTTGGTAGTGGATTACCTCCCTTCAGGAAAAAGGAGTGGGCATGTTGGAATCCAACTGCTCGATCCCTATCTCTTTGACATCTGCTGTGGATTGACAGTCAGGAATTCTGCCAACACCAGAGGTTCGCAACCTTGGACACTCCAGCTGTCGTGGAGCTACAACCTCACGCTCGTCTTCTTGCGCTGTTTTTCTTGGAGCTACCCATAGAAGTGAATGAGGCTGCTGGTAGTTGTAATTCCACAGCAGCTGAAGTGATGAAGGCTGCTTATCCCTGGCCTACACATAAGTCGGTTAGCTCGTCCTGCCAAAATTTGCAGTCTAATGTGTGTGGCCATATTGAGTTAAATAACTTTTTTCATTATCATTAAATTTAGATACAAAGTTTCCTTTTTTTACCCAGGTCCATTTAGTCAATCAAATCCAAAACCTGGGGCAGAATAACTAATGCAACTGCAATTCTGGAGTAATCTTCCACAAAAAAAACATGGCACACATACTTTATACCTTGTTTTCTAAGTATTTTAGATACATTATAACATTTTCTATTCTGTGTCCGATATGTGGCTTGAAATTTTTAGAAATGGGGCAGGGCTTATCAAAAGGAGGCAGAGCTGAATATGTGACACCATGCACCAGCACAATTGCTGAAATAGGGGCAACATGGTGGCTCAGTGGTTAGCACTACAGCCTTACAGTGATGGAGTCCTGGGTTTGAATCTTGCCAGGGACAACATGTGCAAGGAGTTTGTATGTTCTCCCTGTGTTTGCGTGGATTTCCTTCCATCCTACAAAGCCATACCGATAGGAAAAAAAAAAAAGTACATTGTGAACCCTATATGGGGCTCATAATCTACATTAAAAAAAGTTGGCAAAATATTGGTGCGTTTTTTTTGTTCTAAGTTAAGTGATGTAACGTTATAAAGACTAAAAGTGCGCCAGACTTCAGCAATACACACTTTGATAAACCTGGCACAGCTTTAGACTGTCTAGATCAGGGGTGCTCACACTTTTTCAGCGTGTGAGCTACTTTATTAGCTGACCAAGGCAAAAGATCTACGAGGGCGGGGCCGGGGCGAGCCTGTGGGCGGGGCCGGGATGGGCCTATGGCGGGCCGGGGGCGGGCTTGTGGGGGGGGGACGGGCATGTGGGCCCCGCCTGCCAGTGTCCGGAGATCACTCTAAGCCTGCACTGTGAACAAGCAGACACCGGGGATCCCTGCATCCAGCTATCGACCTATACGTCCTTTGCGATCTACCAGTAGATCGCGATTGATGTATTGGGCACTGCTGGTCTAGATTATGTTTACAGTGTAAAGTAAAATTTTGACAGTATTATTTTATGCGCCCCACTATGTGTATGGACATAATATTATGGTCTTACCTCATTTGCCGATGTTGAGTTATAGGGCATACTAGGGATTGGTGCTGGCGGTCTACCATTAGGTGATCCTTCTGAAAATAGAAATTAAAATCAGTGCGTAAGTATACAGTAATATATTGTTAGGACCACATGAGGGTACAATATATACAAAATGCAATATGGCAAGTTATTACAGCATATGAACATGATATTATTACTGCTATGATCTTGCTGTTGTTGAGTTGATCACTGTTTATTGTTCATCGAGTAATAGAGAGGTTGTCGTGGCTTTCACCCTATTACAATACAGTACATACAGGTGTTCAATAACATGAAGCTTACCTGGTTTATAAGGGGGGTATGAAAGGCCTCCGTGAGCTTGTAGTGGACTGGCACTGTGGCATCTGTAGAATATATGGTTACTTTTTTATACTCTAATTGATTTCCATACAGTCCATTTGAAACCACAACCCAAGTACGTTATAAGGTCCACCAGTCCATTTTTTTCCTTAACTGTGACTAAGGCCTAATGCACATGGCCTTGCTGATCCTGAACATGACATTCACTATTAGATATGAGCCCATGATGTAGCTCTTTTTACCTCCAATGTTGAATGTTATTCTGTACAAATTCATGAGAAAACCTAATAGCATAATCTGGGAAGAATAGTCAAACTAAAATATCTCCTCCAAAAGTGATTCGAGATGCCTGAAGATCAGTCCCTCTTCCTTTCGGAGGAATTATTCTGGCTTGGTTTTTATACTTAGATTATACTTTTTTTTTTTTTTTTAAGAATTTACACAACAATTGTATGGAGTGACATATATACATACATATCTGAAGTAGGCAGAGTGTTCGATCCCATATTTCTGATGGAGGGTTTTGGTGATGTTGAAGGAAATGTGTTTGAATGATGAGAAGGAAACAATCTCCGTGGATCTATAATGTATTAAAAAGACAGAAATAAACTATTTGATAGCCTCACTAGCATAGTGTAATGTCCCCAACCTGTTCTCCGCAGCCTCATATAGTTGGGCCGCTTGTATACTGTAATGGTACGGTTTAGTGGACACCAGAGACATCACAGCATTACTACAATTTGTTACAAGTATTAAACCATATAACTGACAGTAAACACTAGGTTAAAAGCCATATTACTAGGTCATATATATAGCAGGGTTGAGCCGATTTTGAGATTTCAGGATCGATTTTAAAATCCGATTTCCGATCATTTTCCAGCCGATCCCCATCCCGATCGTGAATTTTGTTCAATCGCCAATCGGGATCCGATCTTTCCCAATCGCTCAACCCTATTAATGATATATACATGAATAGGGTTGAGCCGATCTTAAGATAACCTCCAACCTCGATCCCGCCGGAAAAGATCGGGATCGGAATTCTGATCGTGATTGTGAAATTTACTTGATCGCCAATTGGAATCCGATCTTTTCCAATACCGATCTCTCAATCCTAATATATAGTAATAGGATGTATTGGCCCCGTCCACCTGACTACTAATACTAGAATGAGAATTAATAAATGCCAAATAATACAGAAACTTTTCTAACAAAATTGTATATCAATTTGTTCAGCACGTCTTACTGTATATAGACCGGCTCAGGATTTTAAATATGACCGGTTCCTTTTAAATTCTGTGTATGAAAACCTAATTGACACAAAGATGTATATGATGTATATGGAAGAAATCTGCACTTACCATTTAAATCAGGCTGCAAACAAGCATAGGACAGCATTAGTGTTAATAATGTAACATGTGGTTTTAACAAAAAGCCTTTCAACAGTTATACATATGATATAGATTTTCTATTGCTTTGTCCAGTTAACCGCACTTGGTAATAAACTATGTTACACAGATAATATGCTTATCTTCAGAATGTTACCCATTGAAATAGAACGTTGTAAACTCTTTATCCACACTGTTGCTAAAATGGATTGATCCCCAGGCCCATCATAAATGGATGAGGGAGAATTCTTTGAAGTCTAATGCTTAAAAACTGAAATATACTCGAGTATATACTCGAGTATAAGCCAAATTTTTAAGCACAGTTTTTGTGCTGAAAAAGCCCCCCTCGGCTTATACTCGAGTCAAGCAAAAAGAAAAAAAAAAAAAAAATTTTTTTTGTGGTGGTGGTGGTGGTGGGGTGTCTATGACCAGCCGGAATAGTAATGTATAGAATCTCCCATAAAATAGTGGAAAAAAAAGAAGCTTTAAAAAATATATTAAAAAAATAGAATAAATAAAAGTTCTAAATCACTCCTTTCCCTAGAATACATATAAAAATAGAAAATTACTGTGAAACACATACACATTAGGTATCCTGTGTCTGAATATACTGAATATAGGATATGCGGTGCTCTTTTTCCATCAGGAGCACTGCAGATACTCTATATTCAGCCAAGCTAAGTTCCAATTGGGGGGAAAAAAATCCAGTCCTCAAGTTCGGGGAAGCAGCAGACAGACAACCAAAACACCCCCTCCCTTTCCCCACCACCCAGCAACTACTGCACCCAAAAACTCTGACCATTTTAATTTTTAAAATTTTCCAGTAGCTTCTGCATTTCCCCCATAGGCTTATACTCGAGTCAATAAGTTTTCCCAGTTTTTTGTGGTAAAATTAGGGGGGGGGCGGCTTATACTCGGGTCGGCTTATACTCGAGTATATATATTCCTTTCTAAATAATCTAGCAGAGATTATAAAATCAAAACTGCTGGTGACAGTAACCTCAATTGTCTATATAAGCAAATACGTGGTATACTCACTGAAGGAACGTCTTCAGAATGTGGAATATGACTAGAAGTTAAAGAACATAATATATGGTTATTTGTTGGGTACAACTAGGGTTAGTGTTACCTTACGGCTTTTCTTTGCTAAAAATTGCATTTTATAGTCTGAATAATATGGTATATGACTTTTTCCACAGGTGCAAATATTCTGGTACAGCAAAGACACCATGCCTGATGCGCGTTGTACATATAAATTTATATATGAATAATATCTTACATACATTTATAAGTGAAAACAATCTTACATATAGTACAAGGTAAAGAAAGATGATGTTACAGACAGGATTACTTGGATGATCCTTCTTACTGACGCCTCTTTCAGAATGAGCCTTACCTTGAATAGCTTGATTTCATGCCTGAAGGCTGATTTGGCAGCGCGGGTTTCCTCAAAGCTTCTGGCTTTCCTGTAGGCCTAAACACATTTTTGTTACTATTGTTAGCACATATGCCCAAAATGATATAGAGCCAAGGCATCATGGCACTGTTCACATTTTATATCCTTAGTGACTTTCATTATACATGTATATTGGATGTGCACTGAGCCAATATGCATATCTCTCAACTTTCAAAGGACAGAAAGAAGGACAAACTGTGTGGCATGTTACGAGTGCCACGTCAAATTTGGCTCCGCCCACTTCTACGCTGACTCTGTCCATTGTCACCAATTTTTATACAGTATAATGCTTCTACAGTCACCCTAACATTATATGAGCCCACATTATAATGTTCCCCTCCAAGTGCCCCACACTATGAAGCCCCTCTGCTCATGCCCCAGTTAAACTGGGGGCAAATAGAAGGGAACATTAAACTGGGTCAGCTACCAGCTACCACCATGGTCCTCCTGCAGTTGCCCCCAGTTTAATGTCCTCTCCATCAGTCCCCAGTTTAATGTCCCCCCTTCATCTGCCCCTAGTTTCATTGCCTCGTCAACTACCACCAGTTTAATGTCCCCCTTCATCTGCCCCCAG
Source organism: Leptodactylus fuscus (assembly GCF_031893055.1). Taxonomy (NCBI): domain Eukaryota; kingdom Metazoa; phylum Chordata; class Amphibia; order Anura; family Leptodactylidae; genus Leptodactylus; species Leptodactylus fuscus. The sequence goes on along the minus strand of NC_134269.1, from coordinate 173,456,073 downwards.
TTTAATGTCCCCCTTCATCTGCCATCAATTTAATGCCCCTCTTCATCTATCCCAAGCTTCATGTCCCCGTTCATCTGCCACCAATTTAATGCCGCCCTTTATACCCCCAGTTTAATGTCCACTTCATCTGCCACCAATGTAATGTCCCCCCTCCATCTGCCACCAATTTAATGTCCCCCTTCATCTGCCATCAATTTAATGCCCCTCTTCATCCATCCCAAGCTTCATGTCCCCGTTCATCTGCCACCAATTTAATGCCGCCCTTTATACCCCCAGTTTAATGTCCACTTCATCTGCCACCAATGTAATGTCCCCCCTCCATCTGCCACCAATTTAATGCCCCCCTTCAACAGGCATCACAGTTGTCAATATGTACCAGATATAGATTAGATTTAAATGATACGTGAATTACTTGTCATATTTATACACATAATAATCACCATGTTTTCAATGCCTATGCACATGTTATTGTTACCATTACCTTATACTTGGAGGTAGTGTGACAGCCTAGGGAAAAACAAACATAGCAGTAAATTCATTGTCAACTTTTGCAGATAACCTACACTATCACTAGGAGTAATGTACTTTAAGGCATCTATACTGAAAAATGTTGCCCAAGTCATTTTTATTGATAACGTATCTTCAGGAACCACAGGACCCCCATATGAGCGTCGTGACCTCTTCACTTTTTATATTACAAGTTTTTCATATGCATTGTAGTAACAGCCTCATCCCATAGAAGGAATGGTACAAGGCTGTAATTACATCACACGGCCACTATGGTGTGCAATGTAAACAGTGAAAAGATCATGGTCGGGGTCTGGTCAAACAGCTGATCAGCAGGGGTTCTGAGTGTGGCACCCTATCTAATCTCTTATTGGTAACCTATTCTGATGAGTAGGATATGTTCTTCAAAATGTTTCCTATGTCTGTTGAGGAACTCTCGCCCCTGCGATACCCCTCTCTGTATTTTCTGAATACAAACGAACAATGCCAGTTTTAAAATATTGTGTCGTTTGTATCAAACCATATGCAAAAATACTGAAAAAAGTTTCCCACTGCAAGTTTTATTTAATATGCAATACACTTTTTCATTATTTGATGTACTGATTCTACATTCACATTAACATTCGTCTCCGTCTTTTGTATCCCCAAAAGATGGAGAACCTGTCCGCATAAATAGCAGTTACCTATAATGGGGTCTGCAGGTTTCTGCAAAGTTTCTGAAGGTCTTATACTGAAACCAGCGAGAGTAAAGTTCTCCTTGCAAAGTTCTCCTTCCCTGCAGCGGAGGCTCAACGTGGATGTGTATACAGCCTATTTCCCTGACTTCTAGAGCAATCCCCAGTTTTCAACTCATGTTCAACAAACATGTCATATTTTTCAGCATTTTTTTAGCATGTGAGATACTGTACATAATTCATACCATCATAAATCTCCTCACCCCCTACACCCGGTGTAGTTTTTTTTTTTTTTAATGCCTTCTACAGTGTTTCGTTATTTGTACAATTCTCATTTCCAATATTACTTTTTCATAGTGAAAACTTAAGAAACCTGCTGCAAATTCTGACACTGAAGATGATTTCTTATGGCAGAGCGCCCTCTAATGGACAGCGTTAGTAGTTCATTGTCTTATTAATTTTGCTGTTTTGCAAAAGCGATTCCAGTTGTTGCTCTTACAATATTACAGTGTGTTTGAAAAAAAATAAGAAAGGCAATGAAAAGAAAGACAATAAGGCTTTGTTCACAACTTGCATTAGCCATGCTCTGGTTTTTCTGTTCAGGGTACGTTTTGGAATACCCAAAAACCTAAAAAGACTTTCTGTTGTTGGTTGGTTTTGCCAGACAGAAAGTCAAAATCAAATTTTTGGGACTGCCCATTAAAGAAAAAGAATCCACAGTTTTTCCAGGACTTTTGGTCCTCCAATGGAGGAGCAGGTGTGAACCTAGACTTATTGTGCTGGATATTCACATGATGATACACTTAACCTTTAACACTACCAAGTGATGTGTTGTGATATATGTATATGTGGTTTGTCACTTTGGATATCTTCTGTGTGGATTTTATTTACCTTTGCTTGACCGGGCAGAGTTTTTCCTGAGAGAAAAAAAATGAAAATGATATTTTTTAATATTAAATGAAAAACTGACAAAGCAAAAACCATCACAATCCATTAAAAGTGTGAATACATTACTGTGCAAAAATATACAAACAGCATACAGTAGACTAGTATAACTAGGGTCAGGGGATAATCATACACATTAGGGAAAGTGTGCGTCTACCTGGGCATACGGAGACTTACAAGTCATTCCTGCTCCGCTAGGGATTCTGGGTAAAAAATATGCAAATCTATTCTCCAGGATGTAATTAGGAGAAGGGCAGCATACAGAGGCAATGTTCTCCTAATTACATCCAGGAGAATAGATTTGCATATTTTTTACTCAGAATCCCTAGCGGAGCAGGAATGACTTGTAAGTCTCCGTATGGCTAGGTAGACGCACACTCTTCCTAAATTATAGCTCTTACATAATCTAAAAAACTATAAATACAGGGTTAGGCTAATCTGTGAGCTCATTCATTATAACTGTGTGACAGGAACTGTCTACTCATCAGTAGTTAGTGATGTTTGTGTCTTCCCCTGTGGAGACTCTGTGTAGAACAATTAATCATTCAGGAAGTTAATACTGGCTAAATTACACTATCTACCAATAAGTGTTTGGACACCCAGTAAAGTTCTGCAAAGGTGGAGTTATGGGAGTTATGAGCTGATGGAACCCTTGGTCCCAGTGCATGGAAAACTCGACGCTGACACCTATTGCACTATTTTAGATAACAGTGTGCTTCCTAGATTATGGCGGTTCTATGGGTCGGACCGATGTTACTTCCAGGATGACAACGCCAGCTGTCATGTAGTGAGGTCTACCATGGCTTGGTACAGTGACAATCAGGTTATCCGACTGGACTCAAGCACCTCTGGGACGAGTTGGATCGCCGAACTAAGGGGTGCAGCAGCCGACCAAAATCAGTGAAAGAACGTACCTGTCTTCTCCAAGCCAAATGGAATAAAATACTACTAGCCGTCATACAAGGACTTGTGGAAAGCCCCGGAGGGTTGAGGCTGTAATTGCTGCTCGTGCCGCTTGGACCACAGGTGTCCAAATACTTATTGGTAGACAGTGTATGTTGGAATAGATACTTGAATGGAAAAAAATACTTTTTAGCTAAACCTTGCAAAATCTATTGAAAGTCCAAAAGTGTGGAGGCAACACGGTGGCTCAGTGGTTAGCACTGTACCCTTGCAGCGCTGGAGCCCTGGGTTCGAATCCTGCCAAGGACAACACCTGCAAGGAGTTTGTATGTTCTCCCCGAGTTTGCTTGGATTTGCTCCCACACTCTAAAGACATACTGGTAGTGATAGGGAAAAATGTACGTTGTGAGCCCTATATGAGATCACAACCTAAAAAAAAGAAAGCTCAGTAGTGCAGTATTTTTTGTGCTACATTGACTGTGCTGTATATCATGGCTTTTACATATTGACCAGGCCAAGGATATTGGATAATGGTGGGGTAGGGTGTGCGGACAATTTTATCTCCCTTAAGAAACTATTCGGAGGAATTAATAAAAAATTCTCATAAGTGAAATGAATAAAATGAATTAAAAGGCAGTGACTATACAGTGTTATAGTATATAAACTGTGTCACAATGTATGTACAGTAGTCACATTACTGACCTGAAGTTGGAAGTGGTTTTCCAGCATTTCCTTGCATAGTCGGTTTGGTTGTTCTGTCTACATTTGGACCTAGAGCTATGATGAAGAGAAGGAAACAAAAGTAGTTACATGGAGATAAGAAATAAAGTTCATCTCTGCAGAAAATATATGTCGGAAAAACACGTTATCTACTAAAAATTCATTGGAATAAACAATTTCTGTCTCTCTAATTAGGCTGCGCTGGGTAAGTCAGAACATATGTCACGCTGGCGAGCAGTATGGGATGGGAATAGGTAGCTGTAATAATTGTAAGCGTATTATTATACTGGCATTGCTGCTTTATTCTCATTAGTATAGGAAGACATTGGAACACATGAATAATAATGTTACAAGATATAGAATTAGAATGATATTTTTATGAAAATCTGTATTTATCCCCTTAAGGATGGAGTCATCTAAAGTCTTAATGGGTGAGGGATGTTATTTTTTTCTTCATTTTTGCCTCCTCATATACCATCAGATACATCTTTCTGTCTGTACTTGAACCCTACAAATTGTACGGCGCTGCGGAATATGTTGATGCTATAAAAATAATTTATTATTATTATTATTATTATTATTATTATTATTAATAATAATAATAAATATCTATATTTTTATTTCTTCTTATATGACAAAAGTATTCACTTAAATAATGTTATGATTATTAATATTTTGTTTTCAATTCTTTTTATGCGTGTTCCCCTGTAACTGCGAATGGCAGAATATGCAGTCTGCACTGCAGGGCAAATCTAGGTCTGCTAAGATCAAGCAGCTATCCCAGCACCTAGCATCTGGCACCTAGCTATCCCACGACTCCTTGGATATATATATATATATATATATATATATATATATATATATATATATATATATATCTATATCTATCTATCTATCTATCTATCCATCTATCTATCTATATATATATATATATATATATAGTGGTCAGGAAGTATGGAAAGGAAATAAACCTTTATATTGTCTATATGTGATATGTTTAATGGCAAGAGCAGTACTGCGAGACTGATCAGTCATACACTGTCTACCAATAAGCATTTGGACACCCAGTAAAGTTCTGCGGAGGTGGAGTTATGGTCTGGGGGTGTTTCTCCTGGTATGGACCCTTGGTCCCAGTGCATGGTAAACTCAATGCCGCCTATTGCACTATTTTAGATAACAGTGTGCTTCCTACATTATGGCGGTTCTATGGGTTGGACCAATGTTACTTCCAGGATGACAACGCCAGCTGTCATGTAGCAAGGTCTACCATGGCTTGGTACAGTGACAATCAGGTTAACCGACTGGACTGGCCTGCCCAGAGCCCAGACTTGAATCCTATTGAGCCCCTCTGGGACGAGTTGGATCGCCGAACTAAGGGGTGCAGCAGCCGTCCAAAATCATTGAAAGAACTTACCTGTCTTCTCCAAGCCGAATGGAATAAGATACCACTGGCCATCATATAAGGACTTGTGGAAAGTATGCCCCGGAGGGTGGAGGCTGTAATCGCTGCTCGTGCTGCTCGGACCACAGGTTTCCGAATACCTATTAGTAGACAGTGTATGGAGCCACTGATAGCATCCAGTCACTATAGCAGGGACAGCGTTATCTGCCTCTGGCCCTGTATAGTGTATAGGAGGGGCACTAAAAGAGGCACCATACAGCTGATTGGTCTGGATGGGCCGCCGCTGATCAAGAGTTTATAGCTTATCCTGAGGATAGCTGATAATAAGCTTAAGCCTGGACAAACCCTTTAGGGTAAAAAAAAAAAAAAAAAAAAAAAAACTATAAAATGATTTTTTTTTTAAAGTTGTATATTTCTTTGACTATATTCACATGACTAAAAAAGTGGCCCTGAAAAACAGATGAAATGCAAACTGTCCATTTTTCATGGCTGTTTTGCATCCATTGGACATCTGTTTTTACAGGTCCCTCATGGACAGAAATACGACATGTCCTATTTTTTGACATTCTGTTAAGATGACCCATCAAAAAAGCGGACATGTGAATAGCCACATTAAAATAAATGGCGTGAATGTATTGAGATTGACATTTCCTAGGTAAGTCTTAATCTTTTTCCTCGCTGGCATGGGTGATTTTCTACTTTAACCTTTGCTTGAAGATAGTGGTATAAGGCTGGCTGCGCACGATATTGTGCCTGTAATTGAACGTCTGCTTAATCCTTAAGTACTGTCACGGCGTCTATCATAAATATATGTGTATGATAGTGGTGTATGATTGACACCATGATAGTACTTAAGGGTTAAATGTAAGCCTTTTGTAGTAAACATTTTTTGTATTGTTTTTCTTGTTTTTTTTCATGTTTTGATACACACACATAATAATAATAATAATAATAATAATAATGATAAATTTTATTTATATAGCACCAACACAGGGCCGCCATCAGGAATTTTGGGGCCCCATACAGCCTAAGTGTCTGCCCCCCCCCCCCCCCCGCCATTTTAAAACTACCTTATTTTGCATCATACCGATTATGTACTACATTTCCCTTTATTTAGCAGCATTACAAGGCTTAATCAGATTCTATCTGCAGGTAAAATCTGCTACGTGTGAAAGCGCCTATAGAGAGCCAACACCATCTATAAGAGCCCTCCTAATAAATCCTCAGGGCTTTTTCACATTGAGTTTTTGGCCTCCCTTGCCGGGATACGTTGGTAACCAGTCAGAATCAGCTGTCAACTTATCCCTGCACAAAGAACTGGCCATTAAAAAAAAAGGGGGGGCCTGCAGTTCTCCATGCAGGGATAAGTGGGGAGCTGATTGTGACTGGTTACCAACGTATCCCAGCAAGGGAGGCCAAAAACGCAATGTGAACACTCCTTTAAAGTGAAAGTACCACCCCCAAACAGGCTGCTATGCTAGTAGTATAGCAGCCTACATCATTATTATTCTCCAGCTAAAAACTTATATATTATATATTATTGCCCCAGTTCCCTCTCCGCAGTGCCGCACACCCGATGTCCCAACAATCCCCCCCCCCCGTCCACCCTCTAACATCTTTCCATTGCCCCCTGTACCCATACCTCCCAACTTTTGAAGAACTAAAAGAGGGACAAAACGGGAAATTTAGCCCCACCCACTGTTATGTTGACTCCGCCCACTCATTAATTTTTCATGTGCCCGCACACTGTGTAATCCTCCTACAGTCACCCGTAAATTATATGTCCCCCCTCCGTCTCTCCCCCAGCTTCATATACACCCTTCATCTGCCCCCAGATTCATGTCCCCTCCATCTCTGCCCCCAGATTCATGTTCCCTCCATCTCTGCCCCCAGATTCATGTCCCTCCATCTCTGCCCCCAGATTAATGTCCCCTCCATCTCTGCCCCCAGATTCATGTCCCCCCATCTCTGCCCCCAGATTCATGTCCCTCCATCTCTGCCCCCAGATTAATGTCCCCTCCATCTCTGCCCCCAGATTCATGTCCCCCCATCTCTGCCCCCAGATTCATGTCCCCTTCATCTCTGCCCCAGATCCATGTCCCCTCCATTTCTGCCCACAGATTCATGTCCCTACATCTCTGCCCCCAGATTCATGTCCCTCCATCTCTGCCCCCAGATTCATGTCCCTCCATCTCTGCCCCCAGATTCATGTCCTCTCCATCTCTGCCCCCAGATTCATGTCCCTCCATCTCTGCCCCCAGATTAATGTCCCTCCATCTCTGCCCCCAGATTCATGTCCCTCCATCTCTGCCCCCAGATTCATGTCCTCTCCATCTCTGCCCCCAGATTCATGTCCCTCCATCTCTGCCCCCAGATTAATGTCCCCTCCATCTCTGCCCCCAGATTCATGTCCCCCCATCTCTGCCCCCAGATTCATGTCCCTCCATCTCTGCCCCCAGATTAATGTCCCCTCCATCTCTGCCCCCAGATTCATGTCCCCCCATCTCTGCCCCCAGATTCATGTCCCCTTCATCTCTGCCCCGAGATCCATGTCCCCTCCATTTCTGCCCACAGATTCATGTCCCTACATCTCTTCCCCCAGATTCATGTCCCTCCATCTCTGCCCCCAGATTCATGTCCCTCCATCTCTGCCCCCAGATTCATGTCCTCTCCATCTCTGCCCCCAGATTCATGTCCCTCCATCTCTGCCCCCAGATTCATGTCTCCACATCTCTGCCCCCAGATTCATGCCCCCCATCTCTGCCCCCAGATTCATGTCCCCTCCATCTCTGCCCCAGATTCATGTCCCCTCCATCTCTGCCCCCAGATTCATGTCCCCTCCATCTCTGCCCCCAGATTCATGTCCCCTCCAACTCTGCCCCCAGATTCATGTCCCTCCATCTCTGCCCCAAGTGTCATGCCGTCCTCTCCATCTCTGCCCCCAGATTCATGTCCCTCCATCTCTGTCCCCAGTGTCATGCCGTCCTCTCCTTCATCTGCCCCCAGTTTCACGTTCCACATTACACTTACCTTCTCCTTCGTTCGCCCGCTGCTCGCTGCATGCCTCTCTCTCTTACTGGCGCACAGTTGTAGACGCGATGTGACGTCATCACATCGCGTCTACACTGCCAGGTCGCCGGCGGCAGCGGCGAAGCGAGGAGCTGACACAGGCCGCATATGTGTCAGCGAGAGAGGCCGCAGCGGCGAAGCGAGGAGCTGACACATATGCGGCTGAAGCGAGGAGCTGATCTGTGTCAGCTCCTCGCTTCACCGCTGCCGCCGGCTACCCGACAGTGTAGACGCGATGTCAGCGAGAGAGGCGGCAGCAGCGAAGCGAGGAGCTGACACAGGTCTGCTCCTCGCTTCAGCCGCATATGTGTCAGTGAGAGAGGAGTGGCGAAGCGAGGAGCTGTGTCAGCTCCTTGCTTCAGCCGCGTATGTGTTCAACTCAGATCTGCGTCCTCTGGACACAGATCTGAGTTGAAACAAACAGGACATAAAATGACTGCTGCGGGCGCCAGGGGGCCCGGGCCCCCCCCCATTTTTAAATTTGGCCGGGCCCCTGACGCCAGTAGCAGTAGTACTGGCCTATTGGCGGCCCTGCACCAACATATTCCACAGTGCTGTACAATTTGTAGGGTTCAAATACAGACAAAGATACAATCTATGAGGTAAAGGGGGTGACACATGAGGTAACAGGGGACACAAGACGTAGCAGGGGCGGCATTGCTTATGCAGAGGTCAGACACTTTTGTAATAGAGGTGACTGTCATTACATACACATAAGACTTTATGAGCGGTCAACAGTCGTGACCTTTAACATGTGGATGGAGCTTGGACCTATAAAGTTAGCATAAGATGACATCATATCATGTGGGGAAATGTGGGAGCGTGGACAGAGGAGGGTTAAGGGTTTACGTTAGACATTGTGATAGGCTTGTCTGAAAAGATGTGTCTTTAGTTTGCGTTTGAAACTGTAGAAATTGGGAGTTCATCTGATTGTCCAGGGTAGAGCATTCCAGAGAAGTGGTGCAGCTCGGGAGAAGTCTTGTATACAAGCGTGGGAGGTTCTGATAATAGAGGATGTAAGTGTTAGGTCATTGAGTGAAGGGAGAACACGGGTTGGGTAGTAGACAGAGATGAGGGAGGAAATGTAGGGAGGTGCAGCATTATGGAGAGACTTGTGGATGAGGGGGATAACTTTATATTTTATTCTATAATGAATAGGCCGCCAGTGTAGCGACTGGCACAGACCAGAGGCATCGCTGTAGCGTCTAGACTGATAGATGAACCTGGCCGCTGCATTCAGAATAGATTGTAGAGGGGAGAGTTTAGTGAGGGGAAGACCGATTAGTAAGGAGTTACAGTAGTCAAGGTGAGAGTGAATCAGAGAGACAATAAGTGTCTTTAGTGCATCTCTGGTGAGGAAAGGGTGTATTCTGGAGATGTTTTTGAGATGGAGGTGACATGAGCATGCAAGTGATTCAATATGAGGGGTGAAAGTAAGGTCTGAGTCAAACACAATCCCGAGGCAGCGGGCCTGCTGCCTAGGAGTTATAGTAAGGCCTGAGACTGCAATGGATATATCAGGGACAGATCTGTTAGATGGTGGAAACAGTAGTAGTTCAGTCTTAGAGAGATTTAGTTTCAGATAGAGCGAGGACATGATATTAGAGACAGCAGAGAGACAGTTGCTGGTGTTCTGTATGAGTGCAGGGGTGATGTCACGGGAAGATGTGTATAATTGGGTGTCATCAGCATAAAGATGGTACCTGAAGCCAAATCTGGCAAGTGTTTGTCCAATGGGGGCTGTGTAGAGAGAAAAGAGCAGGGGGCCTAGGACCGAGCCCTGAGGAACCCCAACAGCAAGGGAAAGAGGGGAGGAAACAGAGCCCGCAAATGGTAAACTGAAACTGCGGTCTGAGAGATAAGAGGAGAACCAGGAGAGCGCAGTGTCGTTGAGGCCGACTAAGCGGAGCATAGTGAGGAGGAGATGATGGTCAACAGTGTCAAAAGCTGCAGAGCTACACATAACTCAATAGCAAAATCATTGATATTAATGAGATTACTACATACGTTTTTTGGGCTTTTGTAGTCTAGGGTTATCTTGTTCTAGAGAAGGCTGGACTCCTGGGAACTGTATCAAAACAATTTTATTACTAATCACAGTCCTGTTCTTGCAGTTCACATAGACACATTGTGGGTCCCAAGTAGTGCAGCAAAAGTAGAGTTATACTTTTATTTGAGCAAATATTTTACAAGTCTATAAGAAATATTCATAGCATACAAGAATAAAAGAGAACACAGCTTTACGCTAGGTTCACGTTTCCTATCTGCATCCATCTTAAAAAGAAGATGGAAGTTTCTTTCTATTATGCTTGTTTACTTTCTAAACTAAGCAGATTGTCTCTGGAAGATGGCAATGCAAACAAACAGACACAGACAAACTTTTGTATATACACACATCTATCTATCTATCTATCTATCTATCTATCTATCTATCTATCTATCTATCTATCTATCTATCTATCTATCTGGTATTGCTAGAATCGTTCTGACCCATAATGTTATTTATCCCATATGTTGATCCATGGAATCATGAATTGGTGGCTTTTTTCATTCCCACCTATTTAGAGTTAGAAATGCAGTTAATAAGTTGTAGTCACCTCCTAATAATATTATTGACAAATACAACTCGTCTTGGAAATGTTATGGCTCTCATGACAATAAACAGTTTCTAAAGATTTGATATAATCTATAATATGATGCAATTTGTAAGTTTGACTAACATGGTATTATAATATATGAATATAATGGACATACCGTGTTTCCTCTTAGTGGAAAAGGTGAAACTTCGGGTCTTACAGGAGGATTTGGGGGATATTTTGCTGAGTTATTTGGTATTGGCCTGTCTGAAATATAAGAGAACACAATATTTTAGAAAGCAATCCTATGGAGAATGGCAACAGAATGACACAAGTAAAAATATTTGATTATTGCACATTATCCTCGCTATAATCGCATCATCTTCTGAGTTACACTCACAGAGCTATAGAAAACCGAGATCTACCCTATACCACTGTTTGCAGTTGTGCTGAGACATGCAGGTAGGTTTTTCTGTATATTCAGAACTTATATTGAGGAAACATTTTGCTAAACCATAAATGTTTCCCTTTGGGAGCAATCACACGGAGTAACGCCGGGCGTGTATTACAGCCGTACACGCCGGCGCTACGGCAGCCTGCCAAACACTTCCCATTCACTTCAATGGGAGCGCTCGTAACGGCGGCGTTACGAGCGCTCCCATTGAAGTGAATGGGAAGTGTTCGGCAGGCTGCCGTAGCGCCGGCGTGTACGGCTGTAATACACGCCCGGCGTTACTCCGTGTGAATGCTCCCTTTAAGTCTCCACATAGCGAGCGGAAGATAAAGTATGCTACAGAAAAGCGACCACGGCATAAACGCATTGTGGCTTCTTCCACAGCGTTTTTCATAGAAGGTCCGCAGAGGAAAACTCTTTCTGTCTCTGTTTGGCAGTCTGTTAGGCTCTGTTCACAAGGGGCACGGATGGTGGATTTTGGCCCTGACTCTGACGCGGGAAGCCGCGTCAGAATAGCGCCAAAATCGGCCTGCCGCAACTTCCGACAGTCGCGGCACTCTGGTCCGGCATAGGCCCAAATGAATGGGCCCAGCCTGAAGCATGCTGCCACAAGGCGGGTGCCACAGCTGAATCAGCCGCAGAATCCGCCTAAAGAAAGGGCAGCTGGTCAGCAAATTGCGGAGCGCAAAATCCACTACAGTCATGTAAGACCAGCCTTAGCCATTGCTGACATAGGAACATGATATTCCAAATTGTCTGATGGATGCAATGTTCTGTACCCCTATATAGCTCCGGAACAAGAACTCCACACATGCATCTTCCCTGGTAAGACAACCACCAGCTGCTGAATCCAGACGAAAAGTAAATAAGTAAATGGAGTGATGTTCAGATGTATATAGAGATGAGATTCAAAATTTCACAGAGAGATTTACCAATGTAGTCTGGGTTGGAAGAACTTGGTTTTAGGGAATTGACAGGAATAAAATCATTATTGGAAGGAGGTGATTCATAACCATCACTAGTCCCACTGTCTTCATCTTCTGGAGCCGGGGATTCATAATCTTCATTATCTGGTTCATCTGGATTTTCATAATCCGAATCCTAAATTATAGGGTAGATATAAATATTGGGAAAGGGATAATAATGGGCAGTCACTAGTATAAGTAAGTGGATACTGAAGTCAGTGCAGTTATCTTCCCAACTAGCGTCACAGCCCCATTGCAGTTTTCCAAGGTTCCTCTGGGTACTGTGGTGCTCCTGTTGGAAATCACTGGTTTAGCCAGTAGCGTGCAAGTGACCTAGTTTTTTCCCCCCATTTTATTGTTGATAATGATCAGTTCTAGTTACCTATGGCATCCCCTATTACTACTGCCCATTGGACATCCTTGCTCTGCCTGCTGTGTCTGTCTTCTATGAGAACATCAACATACCCCATGCCGCTGCCTATACAGTACACATTCACTTCCCCTTGCCACCTCTTAAATGGTCAGCATGAACCAATAATCTATTCCTGGTCAATCTACCACATCTCTGCGTTATTTAATGCACCCTCCCCCATTGGAAGGTGACTATGCAATAGCTTTCCCAGTGTCCTTGTGAAGGTGTTTTGGTAGGTGACGTCTGCTCATTTTTTGACCTCTGTCTATTCACCCATATCTGAACGTATTCTTCCTCCCTTGCTCTCTGCCTGTTGACCAAATTAGAAACTATTCCACCTGCCCTGATCTATGCCAGTTGGATCATTGTGAAAGAACACCACCTGAGTCAGCCTCAACACATCCCATGCCATGCACAGGTGTCTCATGACCCATCTGCAGAAGCCACCACTAACCTGGGCCTACTCCGGAGCTAGTGGTTTCCTGCAGAAAAACATTTCCATACGGGTGACCAAATGTGTTCACCAAGCATAGTGAACGGTTATGTATGTCATGTTTGCAGATTTGGAGAAGAACATCTTTTAAGTCTTCAAAATTACATAGTAGATGAGGTTAGATGAAGACATCAGTCCATCAAGTCCAACCTATAACCCTACAATCCCCTACAGTGTAGATCCAGGGGAAGGGAAAAGACCTCATGAGGTTCAAGCCAATTGCCCCATTTCTTTTTTTTTTAAATTTGATTTTTATTGAGAAAAAAGAATTTTACAATATATAAAACAAACAGAACAAGAAACACCAGAGCGCCGTACATTCACATTTCAGCCTATAAGATCAATACGCCGTTCAAGTCTCAGGGCATAAATACACCAAAAAGAACAAAATACCAATTGCCCCATTTCAGGGGAAAAAAATTCCTTGTCGACTCCAATCTGGAAACAGTATAAAAACCCTGGATCAACTGAAGTAGTTGGTGCACTGGGGGTGGGCCTTCATCTCCCCGGTGCACTGATCTTGCCATTCAGATCCAATTTCAGCATATATTATATATAAGTTACAGTTTGTTGCCTAGGATCCTGAATCTTTATATTTCTTTCTTATATTTCCTCCACTGCATTCTTACTGTTAAAATAGTCTTTTTTAATAAAACTGAATTATATTAACTTCTATCAATAATACTTACAAATGAGTCAGTATCCGATCCTTCCCAGCTTTCAGACTGGTCTTTAAGAAAAAGAAATGAGGATGTTTTTTAGAAATGCATGCCAGGAAATAAATTATATTATCTAACAATATATACAGAATATACTGTAAATTTGTAGAACCCTGAGCTAATAGCCACAGTGTATCCCTAGTGGTGTCGCCATTGCACATGGTGCTGCACATAGCAAAGAGTAGTGGAAAAAGCATTCTATTACAATAAGGTACAATTTCTTAAGTATCAGCTCTATAGCAGGGGAGTAATAACAAAGAGTGGGCCCCATAGCAAACTTTTGTCTTGGTCATCTCCACAAAGCACAGTGCTCCTTTATCTGGTCTCCACATGGTAAAAGTCTTCCTTTGCTGACCCACACATGGTATAACACCCCATTTACACACAGTATAATGTCCCATAGTGGCATCTGTGCAATGTAATGCACTATAATGGCTTCCATTCAATATAATCTCCCATAGTGACCCCTTCATACAGTATAATATCTCATAGTGGCCTCCATACAATGTAATGCCCTAAAGCGGCTTCCATTCAATATAATGTCCCATAGTGACCCCTCCACACAGTATAATGTCCCATAGTGGCCTCCACACAGTATAATGTCTGATAATGGCTCTTTCACACAGTATACTATCCCATAGTGGTCCCGACACACAAAATAATGTCCCATAGTGGCCTACATACAGTATAATGTCCCATAGTGGCCTCTATACAGTATAATGTCCCATAGTGGCCTCCATACAGTATAATGTCCCATAATGGCCCCTCCACACAGTATAATGTCCCATAGTGGCCTCCATACAGTATAATGTCCCATAGTTTCCCCTTCACACAGTGTAATGTCCCACAATGACACCTAAGGTCGCGGGCCCCGTAACAGTTGTGGTAGTTCTGCCACTGTGTTTCTAGGAAAGTGCAGTTACACAGAAAATATGAGTATGGCTTCCATAGTGGCAGATGTAGGCATGTGGCAATACAGTATGTATTATAAGGTTAACTTGGCACTTAACACATTAAAGAGGAGCTTTCAGCACTTTCACCAATTCAAGGTCTTAGAATATGTTAATAGACACTGCTTTACCAATTCTAGCACAGTTGGAATTTTCTCTCTTGCCTCCACCATTCCCAAGCAATAAGCGCAGGTAGTTTTGGTGCCTGATGTGCTATATAAGTTCTGTAATGTCAGAAGGGATGGAGTGGGGGGGGGTCGTGATTCAGAGTTATAATCAGAAGCAGCCAGTGTCAGAGCTCAGAATCACACCCCTTGTCTGCTCCTGCCTGACACCGCCCTCCTGACAATACAGAGACTAAATAGCATATTAGACACCAAAACTAATAGCACGTAATTGCTCAGGAACACAGGGGGCTAGAGAAAAAAAATACAACTGTCTCAGAATCAGTGGAGCAGGGCCTATTACATAATGCAAAGAGCTGAACTTGGAGGTGATGAAAGATCCTCTTTGACTGTGGCACACTCAGTCCTCAATGATTTGTTATGTTCTGAGATAATACATGTTGCTGCAAGTTTTTAGAGTCAAGATCAACTTTATAGGAAGTACATTTGTAGATACAGAGCATTCTGTGTTTTACCGTTGAGTGGTAGGATTTCGGTAATCTCCATGTTAGATACTTGCTGATGTTGGGTAGTGCGTATTTTTTTATAAATGGTTCAGCAATATGGTTAAATAGATATAAAAGTTGTTCAAATAGTCAAAAAACTGTTTCAAAACAAGTTAAACCTACTTGCATCATAACTTGTCGGAGGATAAGGCCCGTGCAATTTTCCTGTTGAGTAACCTCTCTGTGTTTCTGACCTGTAGAATTAAAAAAATGCATTTCTCGTACAATATACAAGTTAAGAGAGCTAAAACAAAAACAAAAAAACACTGTAGGCCAAAGACTCACGGAAACTCAACTTTTTTTGTTGTAGATTTTGTTGCGGTTTTTGAAACCAACGCCAGGAGTGGATTAAGCAGAAGTTAGAAGTTTAAGAACTTCCTCCATATTTCCCATTCCCTTTGTAGCCATTCTTAGTTTTGGCTTAAAAAAAATGCAACAAAATCTGCGACAAAAAAATCTGCGTTTCTGCAAAGTGGGGCCTTAGGGTAAGTTCACACGGGGTCTTTTGGACTGGAACCTGAGGCGGAGGCCGCTTCAGGTTCTGGACCAAAAACCGGGTAGCCGCGGCTGAAAGCCATTGCACTGCATCGGCACTCTGCTCCAGATTAGGCCCTATGATTGGTGTGTCTTCAGGCCGAATCGTGAGGTGACTCGGCCTGAAGAATGAGTAACTCGCTTCTTTATCCAGGAGCCGGAAGAAACAGCTCCCAGAAAAAAGACCTGAGTGGCTCCCATTGATTTCAGAGGGAGCCGAATATTTGGTCAGGATTTTGAGGTGGATATGGCCTCAAAATCCTGACCAAGTAACTCTGTGTGAACTTAGCCTTAGCCGTAAGTTGAAACTGTTGAAACCTGAAGCCACAACTCCATCAAAAACTAGTAACTGGATTGGATGAAGGCCCTATTAGACAGGCAGATATTCAGAGCTATTAGGCTAAGGCCCCACGTGGCACTCCGCAGCAAAAAAGCGCTGCAGGAAAAAGTGCGGTGGCAACTGCAGTTTCCTGTGTGGACTTTCTGTTGCAATTATACCTATGGGGAAACCGCTGGCGTTGCTGTAGATGTAATTGACATTGTGGCCACGTGGCCTGTCCACAGCGCAGTTTTTACTGCACTGTGGGCATGGGATTCACTTTAACTGTAAAACGACGTGATTTTACGCCACGTGGGGCCCCCACCTTATCAGGAAGGAGTGCTCTTAGAAAGGCTGGTTACAGCCTTTTTACATTGCATTGCCGATCAGTTGCGAATGGTTGTTGATCCATTGCGCTCATCTTTTATGCAGGATAAATGATACAATGATATCGTCATCACCCTCAATACCCAAACCATGCCGCCTATGCTGCAACATTTCTAATATGGCCAAAAGTGAGCTTCAGCCATGGTTCATATGGTGTTTTTTTAAATTAAGAACTGCAGGGTCTCTGTTACTTGCAGTCATAAGCAGCACACTGTCCTATGCATAATAACATACTATTCATTACTGCAATAAAAAGGATGCAGTTTTTATTGAAAAAGCAACATGAGAAAGCAGCCTGAGGGTTAAGGACATGTTTAAACAAGACCATTCACAATCTCTGCCAAGTCCAGCTCTTTGTATTATTTAAATTGTGTTGCTGCACTATTCCTGAGCAATGAGTGCTGTTAGTTTTGGTGCTATTTACATTCGCTACTGTCAGGAGGACGGTGTCAGGCAGGATCAGAAAAAGGGATAAGATTCTGAGTTCTGACACTGTGCAACATTGATTGGAGCTCCAAATTACACCCCCTTTCCAGGTCCTGCCTGACACTGCCCACCTGACAGTAAAGAGCCTACGATAGCATATCAAGCACAAAAAAGTAACAAAGTAACAGTGCTTGTTGTTAGGGCAGGGTAGGAGCTAGAGAAAAATCTAATTTGTGCTGGAATCTGTAGAGTGGTTCCTATTAAGGGTAAGCTCACACAGAGTTTTTTGGTAAGGATTTTGAGGCTGTGTCCACCAAAAAGATGGCTCCCATTGAAACCAATGCGAGCCGGTCAGTTCTTTTTTTCCGGGAGCCAGTTTGTTCAGGCTCCCGGAAAAAGAAGTGAGATGCTCATTCACGAGGCAAATCCACCTTAAGACACTCCCTCCCAACTAGGCCCATTCATTTGGACCTAATCCGGAGCAGAGTGCGCGACTGGATGCTGGTGCACTGCATCGGCATCCAGTCGCAGCTACCCGTATTTTGGACCGAAACCTGAGGCGGTCTCTGCCTCAGGTTCCGGTCCAAAAAGCCCCATGTGAACTTACCCTAACAGATGCTGATGAGTTGGTGGAGGTAGTGAAATGTCTTATGCAAAAGTCAAAACCAGGCATGGATTTTATTTCTTTTTTTTTAATCCACTTTTAGTTCTGGCTTGAAAAACGTGAATGTTCTTACCCTCAAGAGGATTTAAAAAACGGTGAAAACATACCTGGATGGGAAAAGTCCTTTCTTTTCTTTTTTATTGATTTCTTGTTGAATTTTTATTAGCATTCTAAAAAAGAGAGACAGTGTTTTTAAAGGATGTGTGTGCATATGAAATCAGGATATTCTTTGTTCTTACTGCTCTTAAGGCCCTATTAGATGGGCTGGAGTGGTGGAGTCAGAATTAGAGCCAATATGGGTGGGGTCAGAGTAAAAAAGTTACTGACTCCAGCTTTAAAATAAAATGATTACTTGATTTTATCTAAAATGTAGTCCTTTAAATTCAGTTACTAGCTTTTTAATGAATTACAGGAAATTTAGTCATTAATGAAGGAGTCAGAGACGTAGCAGAAGTCGTTGTTGGGATGGGGAATAATACGGAGGTCAGGGTCAGAGTCGATGGTTTGGCCAAATCAGAGTCGATGGTTTGGCCAACGTACTCTACAGCCCTAGTACTTGAATTGGCTGATCCCACATACGAGCACAGTGGCCACCAGACTGTCTATTGAATTAGAAGAGTAGATGCTGATGAACCTTGTTTGCCTCCCTGCCCTGCACCATTCATTATCTTCTATATACTGTGACAATTTCATCATGCTATCGTAAACCTGGGCAGAACAGGCCAGCCCCGGCCTGCATACACAGAAGAAAGTGTGGGAATAAGTATAGGAGAGTACAATGAGGAACATCAGCGCTCTTGTTTTCAGGGAACACTATAAGTGTTACAAGAGCTTTGAGCAGCAAAGTGTGTGGCATTAATATTTGTAGGGTGCACTACATGCAGCAATCTTCTTTCATGGTATATCATAGGTGAAAATGTATTTTCATAAATGGGGAAATTCAGTGTGTTACAGAAACAGATAATACAATAGTAGTACCAAAAAACACATACAAAGCTCAGAATATAAGATAAAAAGATACTAGGAGTCATAACAAAGAAAAAGAAAAAGATTTCAGGATCATTTAGTTCTCTGTGCGGAGTGATCTTCGCTTAGCCTGATGTTGATTATACAGCCTGACCGCGGTTGGGAGGATAGATCTCCGATAGCTCCTTCTCACACTTAGGGTGAAGCAGTCGGTCACTGACAGTACTGCCCAGTGCTATCATGGTCTCATCCATGGGATGGAAGTTATTCTCCAGCATGGAGCTCACCGCGGACAGTGTTCTTCTGTCCAGGGGGCTCCCCAGGACAGAGCTGGCCCTTCTAACCAGCCTGTCAAGTCCATTCCTATCTCTAGTTTATATGCTACTCAACCAGCAGCTCACTCTAAAGAAGATGGCTGATGCTACCACAGAGTTGAAAAAGACCATAAGAAGTTCCCCCTGGACTCCAAGGGCCCTCAGCCTCCTGAGCAGGTAGAGTCTGCTGTGACCCTTTCTGTGCAGCACATCCAGGTGATCATGGGAACAATCAATGACATTAATAGCTATAAGGGGCATTATTCATGAATTGCATGAATGAGTCTTATAATGCAGAATAAATTTATAGTGTCTGTAAATTTACCATTACCATAAAAAAAGCATACAACTGTATCCAAACAAAGAGTTTTTCAGTATCGGATCAAATACAGACATGTGTAGGCAATGCTCAAATGACTACATCGGGCTGACTTCAACCTGTTTTATTTGCAAACTGATAAAATCAGTTACTGTACAGATACTGTAGATTCTTGTATTCAGCCTCTTAGGAAGGAATCAGTCTCAGTCATAGTTAGAGTGGCACCGCACCTTTAACATCAATCAATGTTTTGGATACTACACGGTGGGCCATAAGTATGGATACACCCAAGGGGGCCATAAGTATGGATACACAGAGATATGGATACACCCAAGGTCTCCGGATCTCACTCCCTTGGACTTCTATCTCTGGGGCCATTTGAAGACTATGGTGTACTCCATGAAGATCCAGGATGTGGGGCACCTGAAACATCTTTTAGTGGGTTACTGTCATTACTCTATGTCACCAACATGTCAGTAACTCGATAATGAATAAAGCTACGTTACAACTGAGCACACCATTGTTTTTCTTGTGCAATTCTCCATGTGTTTGATGTGTCACATGGCCCCCTTCCCATTAAAAAAGTAAAGTTGAATCCAAAATGGTGGCTTTGCAGATGGCCACCAGCCTCAAATGTTTCCCCCATTCCCAAGTACTAATATGCCACAAACGGTAAGGTGA
This sequence comes from Leptodactylus fuscus, assembly GCF_031893055.1. Lineage (NCBI taxonomy): Eukaryota > Metazoa > Chordata > Amphibia > Anura > Leptodactylidae > Leptodactylus > Leptodactylus fuscus. Next base: position 173,436,004 of record NC_134269.1, on the reverse strand, counting down.
TATCAGTAATCACTTCCATTGTATCTTGGTGTATCCACACTTATGGCCCACCCTGTATACTGCATGTAGCAGGGCGGATACACTGATGAGAGTATACATTTATACCAATAACATAAATACCAACTCAACTTTTATAATGGCTTATTTCTACCATAGCCCCCAGTTCAGACTCCTCTTATATATAATCTGCCCCCCTATTGCCACCATTTCATCTTCTGCTCTACAACAAGGCTCTCACAGGTTAAGGCCACATGTTGAAGAAAAACTGAATTTCTTAATGCAGATTTTGCTCTATTTTTTTCTTAACCAAGCCCAAGAATGGATTTAGCATAGGAGATAAGTATAAGTGTTTTTTGTACATTCCTTCTGGCTTTAGCTCAAAAACTGCAACAAATTCTACAAAAAATATCTACTTTTTTGCAATGTGTGACCTGAGACCACCTGACCAAGAACTGACCTACATGCTGTGTACCACATTTATTATGTGATTATGGCATTTTTTAAGCTTTTCCTTCAAAAGGGTTTGTATTAGTAAAACACTGGGTGTAAGTTATTGTGGAAGAGCTTAAGATGAGACTTTATGTGCCCAAACTCTTAAACAAAATTCTAGCACAAAGGAAGTCACTAATAGATGGTATAAATTTACACTTGGCATGAGTCAAAGTGATATATCTGACAAGTTTTTAGACTGCATGCAATCCTAGATTAGACAAACAAACAGGAAAAGGACATGGATGATATACTTGTTACATCCGTGCCTTCTATGCGCCCATTCATTTCATGCCCAGGCCACAAAGAGAACAGAAATAGCATCTGCCTTGAGTCTATGACACAGATCTATGATAATACCTATGTATGTGTACTGGGCCATAGAAAATCATGGGTCAGTGTGTTAGTAGGTTGAAGATCAGAAATGTATACACTGGGGGCACCATGGTGCTTCAGTGGTTAGCACTACAGCCTTGCTGCGCTGAAGTCCTGGGTTTAAACCCTGCCAGGAACAACATCTGCAAGGAGTTTGTATGTTCTCACCATGTTTGCATGGATTTCCTCCCATACTACAAAGACATACTCATAGGAAAAAAAAAAAAGAAAGTACATTGTGAGCCCTGTATGGAGAAATTTGTACACTGAACGTAAAGAGGACCTTCATGAAGTCCAGCTCTTTACATCATTTAACAGGTGCTGCTCCATGGATTCTAACCCAGTTGGAAGTTTTTTTCTCTAACCCCCATTATTCCTGAGAAGTGAGTGCTGTTAGTTTTGGTGCCTGATATTCTATTAAAGAGGACCTTTCACCGATTTGGGCACAGACAGTTCTATATACTGCTGGAAAGATGATCGGCTTTCCCGAACTGTGCCCCAGGTAAAGTGCTATCGGTCCCGGTACCGTAGCGCTTTACAGTCAGAAGGGCGTTCCTGACAGTCAGTCAAGTATGTCCTTCTTCACAGCAGCGCCTATAGTGCTGTACAGTGTGAGCGGGGAGGAACGCCCACTCCCCTCCCCACTGTAAAGAGCTACGGTACCGGGACTGATAGCTCTTTACACGGGACACAGATCGGGAAAGCAGACAGTGCACTGAATTCAGCGCACTGTCAGCTTTCCAGCAGTATATAGAACTGCCTGTGCCCAAATCGGTGAAAGGTCCTCTTTAAATGGATTCTATCATTAAAACCCCTTTTTTAGGACTACCACGTCGGAATAGCCTTAAGAAAGACTATTCTTCCCCTAGCTTTGGAAGTCTCCATGCCTGCGTTACGGTGATATTCCGGTTTTCACTGTATGCAAATGAGTCTCCAGACAGCACAGGGGGTGTTGCATGTGCTGCCTGCAGACTCTCCAATGATGTCCTCCATCTTCTTATCGAGACCAACTCTTCTCTGTGTCTTCATCCAAAAGTACCAACTGTGCATGTCCGTCGGTCATTTTCCCATGGCTGAACGGACAATCATGTAAGAGACCACAGGATAATGGCTGATGGAAATGAGCAGTCACTTTCGGATGGACATGGAGAAATGGCAGTCTCGAGAAGAAGATGGAGGGCATCGCTGGAGAGTCTTCAGGAAGCACAGGGGACGCCCCCTGTGCTGTTTGAGGGAAGTGGGACTGCCCCTTGTGCTGTCTGGAGACTCATTTACATACAGAGAAAACTAGGAATATCACCGTAACAGCGATAGTGGTAGAATAGCCTTTGTTAAGGCTATTCTGACTTGGGAGTCCTGAAAAAAGGGATTCTCATCATAGAATCCCTTTAAGTCTGTACTGTCAGGCAGGAGCAGACAAGTAGAGTGATTCTGAATCATGACACTGGCTGCCTCTGATTGGAGATCACAGGATTTCTCTGCGGACATTTTGGTATAATTGCCATGCTGCAATTTGCAAAAACGATTGAGTTTTCAAAATGTCACGGCATGTCCACGGCAGATTTTTTTTCTGTAATGTGTGGCCAGAATTCCATCCACTTTGTAGACACCGGCTTAGATTTTGTGAAGGCAGCATTTCTTGTAGCATTCACTGTTTGTATGTTTGGAACCGTCGTCTATACGAACAATTGACGAACATTCGATGCAAGCAAATAGCGGTCTAAACTGAAATGTGTATGGCCAGTTTACAGAAAAAATGACTTTTAGATTTAGGATAAATGTGAATGTCTGTAAAATAATAATAAAAAAAAAAAGCTGCAAAATTGCTGTTATTTGCAAACACATGAACTTAAATGTCACCGACAGTCATGAAAGAAATTCTACCCAAAGCAAAATATTTGACCTTTTGTGCAGTAACTGTGGGTTTCCCACCAAAGCACGTGGGAAGAATTTTCCATCAATGAAAAAATACAAACCGGTTGCCAAATGCAAGATATCATTTTACCGCCACATAGTAGCAAGTATTGTAAACCAGGGACTGCTGGTATTTTTGCTGGCTTTGCAGATATCTCACAAAAAAGTCGAACTACGCAGTATTTATTTGTTACTACAAGCTTCAATGCAAAGTGATCTGCGCTGGTGATTCTAACAGTATACAAATTTCTTCTGCTTGTTTCACCCACAACTTTTAACCTTTGCAATGCAAACACTGAAGTTGCAGGAGAACTTTAGTCATTCCTGCAGGGGTGTGGCATCAAAAATTATTAGATTTTGCCACGGTCACTTTCAGAGACATGCTGGCAAATATCCCTGATGGGAATTCAGCTGTATGTTCTGCAATTGTCCCCAGCCAGAGAGTAGTCCTCAACCACTTAAGCCTGGTTCACATCTGCGTTCGGTGTTCCACATGGGGACCCCCTGAACGGCATACCGAACATGACATGTGGTGAGCTTATGAAAGCACACAGACCCCATAGACTATAATGGAGTCCGCGTGGTGTCCGCACGGAACATGTGGAGAGAAAAGTACTTCATGAACTACTTTCCTCTCCACATGACTCATGCGGACACCGCGTGGAAAACACATGGACCTCATTATAATCTATGGGGTCCGTGTGCTTTCACTGCTCACCACTTGTCAATGCGTTCGGTATTCCGTTCGGGGGGTCCCCATGCGGACTCACCGAATGGAATACCGAATGCAGACATGAACCAGGCCTTCTAGGGTCCATTGTCACTTCATTCATGAACAACTGACTCTTCCAGTCCCAATCAGATACCTCAGTCCAAAAGGACATAAGCAAAAGTCCGAAACAGCCCTACTAGGGCTTTAGAAAGCTCTTCAGTAAGCCCAAATCCAAACACAGAACCTTCCCACTGTTGCTAAAGTAGTTTAGGACATTTGTGCTCTTCCCAGTGCACTCCCCCGATACCCCCTGACCACTCTGATTCGTGTTATAAACTGGTACCACTTCATATAGGGGTTGTTTGCACACACATGGTACATTAATTTAGTCCCAGCCACACCTTTGCAATGTAACACTGTATTACTATGCATTGTTTTACATGGCATAACAAGGCATTATCCACCAGTTATCTCACTGGTGCAACATAGTTCAAGGATATACAAATGTGAACCCCCTAGCATGCACAGTTCACAGATATATATATATATATATATATATATATATATATATATATATATATATATATATATACATATATATACACACATACAGTGGCGTAACTAGGAATGGCGGGGCCCCGTGCCGAACTTTTGACTTGCGCCCCCCCAACCGACACCGACGCCGAAGACCACACAGTATTATCCCCCATAGTGGCCCCTGCACACAGCATTATGTCCCACTGTGGACACCCATAAACAATTATTATTCTCTGGGGTCTTTTCAGACCCCAGAGTATAATAATCGGAGACCCGGGGGAATGAAAACATAAAAAAATTACTGTTTCTTACCTGTCCCCCGGCTCCTACGCTGTCTTCTCCGCTGCCGTCCTTCTGAAATGACGTCAGACGTCACATGACCCGGGACGCAGGCCAGGTTCATGTGACGTCAGAGACGTCAGAAAGGACGTCAGGAAGGAGGTCTGGCAGGATCGTGGAGAGGTAAGTAACACTGTTTTTTATGTTCCCTTACCTCTCCCGGGCCTCCGATCATTATACTCGGGGGTCTCCGAAGACCCCTGAATATAATGATAGTATTTGTGGGGCCCGCGGTGTCACTTACCGATCCCGGGTCTCCGGGTCTCTGCTTACATTACAGCGGAGACCCGATACATTAGCTATGGTGATTGTGCTACTTTGGTGCGAAAGAAGGAAGGGGGTCACACTCAACAATGCCCGAAATCAGAGTAGACACTGATGGCAGGCACTAACTCCAGGTCTCCACTTCAATGTACGATAGCTATGGCAGCCACGCTGAAGTAGGGCTTATATTTCATGCCTACTCCAAAAAACCTGCTAAATTTAGCTAGGGCTTATTTTTGGGGAGGTCTTGTTTTTGGAGAAACATGGTGCTAAAAGCTTCAAAGCCATGCAAACCCATGCTACTAATGCATACAGGAAACCAAAGAAACAGGAAACAAAAGAAACACAAAAATATTGGAACATGCCAATGAACACTAGAAATTGTGCAAAGTGTATAACCTCATCGACAGCTGTGTATGAGTTGAATGTCTTCCAGCAGGATAGTAGCCAAAAGTTTTGGTGCAAATGTTCTTATTTTCTATACATAGTATTGTTATAAACAATTCCATGGGAGGAAGTGCGTATCAACAAACATTTGGTGCTTTTGCACAATAACTTGTTCTGACATTCTCGATCTGTGGTTTGTACATCCTTCCTCGTATCGGAACAAAAGAACTTTCAGGTTGAGCACTAGTTAAGCTTCTGTCATTTGTTCAGGAGAACAGAAAAATGTTTCATTAAATCTATCGTATTTGTTTAGTAATATAGAATAATAGCAAAGTTATAGCTGTGTGAAGGCTTGTTTTGCAGGGCAAGGTGTAGTCTTTATTTTGGGATACATATAACGCCTCATTCACACTTGTGCCTGCTGTCCCTCTCCCATGACATGAAGGACTTTGTGTCCGTCCAAAAAAAGTGGTTTCCCAGCGGAGAGGTTTCAAACTGATACTTGCAGAGCAATGTACTGTCAGAGGGGGTGTTTCTTACTGCCCAGCGATGATGGTGAGCAGTGAGGAACGCCCCCCAGTACTAGTCTATGTGTGAGTACTGTTAGGATGCAAGGGAGGTCATGGCTGCCCCCTCTGACAGTACAGCACTATGGACTCTACTGTTAGGAGGGGTATTCCTCACAGACTGTCAGAAACGCCCTTCTGACAGTGAAGAGCTACGGTAATGGCACCAATAGCTCTTCACCAGGGGCACAGAACGTGAAAGCCGATGAAGTGCGGTAAGTGCGCTGAATTCAGCACAATGTCGGCTTTCTAGCAGTATATAAAACCACATGAACCCCAAGGACATAAAAGGTTCTCTTTAATGCGATTATTACCATGGAGGAAAGGTTTGCTTGACTGGGGGTCATACAGAGCCCCCTTTCAACAAATAAGCTCTCAGTCATAGTTGCTGTTGACCATGGTCCATGGCATCAGAGGTGGTAAATGACAGATGGACAATGCCAGTGGGTGCCTTTCTATGTGTAAGACTGTTTAGCTATTTGAGGCATAAGTTTTTGTGTAATGAGTAGTACTGTATACATTTTAGGATAGTTTAGTGTATAAGTTTAGTGTTTGGGTCTATATGTGTTGATATATAGTAAATATATATTTTATATGTATTTGTAATTTTGATGAAATACAGTTGATTTATACATAAAAATCATCTGTATTTCTTTTATTCCCATTAGGGGACTTTTACATTCATAGCTTTTGTTGTTGTTGTTGTTCTGGTATCTTTACATAATGCTTTGTCATACTGTGTGTCTATAAAAGAAAAAATATATATCCTTGTACCGTGTTAGCCAGTGGATATGAAATGAAAGAAATTTTCTGAGAGAAGTCCTCAGTAGTTGATACCTTTTTTAATGGCTAACTCAAAAAGTTTTTTGATGACATATCGAGCTTTCGGGACTACTATAAAGGTCCCTTCATCAGGATGGTATAACACAATGTCTGAAGGTAGGCATATATATACAGAGAAATGGAGTGTTAGATGCAAAATAGATGGAAAACAGAACATAAACAGTTTGAAAAAAACACATATATATCAGTTCGCAGGAAAGTTCTCTGGGTTTATGGCTTCTTTGATCAGTGACGTGGTGTCTAGTGGTTATAAAAGGCCATAAAACCCTGGGCCCTGTTTAAACCTTGTTGGAGAGTGCGAAAGGTCTTCATAAGTTTAAATTCCCATATGAGGCGATCTTTTCTGTCTCTGAAATTCCCCCTCAGTACCAGGATCTTCATATCCTGGGTCATATTATGATTTTGATTACAGAAGTGTTCTGGCACCGGGAGGTCCATTCTTTGCTCTCTAATCGTATGTCTGTGTGAGTTCATCCTCATCCTAAGTGACTGTCCTGTCTCACCTACATACAGGCCCTCAGGACACTTATTTTAATAACTCCGATCTTGGTATTCTGGTGGCCCTGGTGACCAATTGATAACCAAATCACCAGGGCCACCAGAATACCAAGATCGGAGTTATTAATATACAATACCAAACAGGAGAACACTCGGGTGCCCCTGGTTGTCACATATAACCCCCACCTGGAGACGCTGAGAGGAATTACACGCAAATTACATCCACTACTGAAAAAAGACAACCATCTAAAATCCATATTTCCAGACCCCCCTCTCCTGTGTTACAGACAGCCACCAAACCTCAGGAATATGATTATTAGCAGCTCACTGTCACCTCCAACTAACAAAGGAACATTTCCATGTGGACAGAAGAGGTGCAAAACCTGCCCGCACATACTGACTACGGACAAAATAAAGATCCCGAACTCTGATCGACACTACAAGATCCCAGGTAACTTCACCTGCAGCACACCTAATGTAGTGTATTTGATATTGTGTACTAAGTGTCCTGAGGGCCTGTATGTAGGTGAGACAGGACAGTCACTTAGGATGAGGATGAACTCACACAGACATACGATTAGAGAGCAAAGAATGGACCTCCCGGTGCCAGAACACTTCTGTAATCAAAATCATAATATGACCCAGGATATGAAGATCCTGGTACTAAGGGGGAATTTCAGAGACAGAAAAGATCGCCTCATATGGGAATTTAAACTTATGAAGACCTTTCGCACTCTCCAACAAGGTTTAAACAGGGCCCAGGGTTTTATGGCCTTTTATAACCACTAGACACCACGTCACTGATCAAAGAAGCCATAAACCCAGAGAACTTTCCTGCGAACTGATATATATGTGTATTTTTCAAACTGTTTATGTTCTGTTTTCCATCTATTTTGCATCTAACACTCCATTTCTCTGTATATATATGCCTACCTTCAGACATTGTGTTATACCATCCTGATGAAGGGACCTTTATAGTAGTCCCGAAAGCTCGATATGTCATCAAAAAACTTTTTGAGTTAGCCATTAAAAAAGGTATCAACTACTGAGGACTTCTCTCAGAAAATTTCTTTCATTGTGTGTCTATAGTAATACATTAATGCCTTTGCATGTAGAATACACCCTGTAAGGAACAATACAAGGGAAGCCATCTTCTTTGGACAGTTTTGTGGCCAGGACTGTTTGGTTAAACAGCTAGCATTAGGGGAAACAGGGTGGCTCAGTGGTTAGCACTGCAGTCTTGTAGCGTTGGAGTCCTGTGATCGAATTCTGCAAAGGACAACACCTGCAAGGAGTTTGTATGTTCTCCCTGTCTTTGCGTGGATTTCCTCCCATACTCCAAAGACATACTTATAGATAAAAATGTACATTGTGACTCCTATATAAAAAAACAAGCCACAGACTGGTAATATTATGGATAATACAAGCATTTTCTTGAACAGGCATGTCAGGGAGGTGACAAGTCCGCTTTAAATGTATCTGAGCTGTAACTGAAAAATATTCAATTAATCAAGTAGTGTTTTGAGGCCACTCAGCAAGGTTTTCTATCATGAAAGTTCTGGCTGGCTGTGAATAATGATCTTACTGCCTTGTACTGACAGCAGTGACTGTAGACTACAAAGCATAAATCCAACTAGATTTTTAGGTGCTGATTAATTTCACAATGTATTTGTTGTCCTAATCCAGAGATCGATGCTCGCAGTTACCAGGGGAGGTTTTTTTTCTTCCTTTTTCCGTATATACTCGAGTATAAGCCGAATTTTTCAGCCTCAGTCCTCAAGCTCAGGGACGGGGCAGACAGCCACCAAAACACCCCCTCCCCTTCCCCAGCACCCAGCATCTACTGCACCCAAAAACTCCGACCATTTTAATTTTTGAAATTCTCCAGTAGCTGCTGCATTCCTCCCCCCCCCCCCCCGGCTAATACTCGAGTCAATAAGTTTTTCCAGTTTTTTGTGGTAAAATTAGGGGCCTCGGCTTATATTCGGTTCGGCTTATATTCGAGTATATACGGTACTTCAATTGAACTCTTCAGTAGACTTTGCTGAGACTCTCATGGGTCCTATTTTAAAGGGTCCATGATGAATTTGTGAGATCTGTCCTGGTTCCTTTCAGTTGTAAGTCTTGTAAGTTGTACATCACTGACACATTGTGATTTTCTAGCAAATAGATCAAAAGATGTTTAACCCCTTCACGCCATGGGCATTTTTGATTTTCATTTTCCATGTTAGACTCTCCCCCTTCCAAACCTTGGTTAGGGGGATATCGTCACTCCTTGGGGAGAGACCACCATTTAGGTGTGTGGAGACTTATTAAGCCTTTAGCACTCCATTGTGCAAGGGACCATGAGAAGAATATGCAAATCTGTCTTCCATGATGTAATTAGGAAGTCAGATGCCTCAGTGTTGCAAACCAATAGAGGGCGCTCACTGGAATGTGCAAGCTGACTTCCTAATTACATCATGGAAGACAGATTTGCATATCCTTCCAAACCTCATAACTTTTAAATTTTTCCGCTGCCAGAGCCATATGAGATCTTAATGTTTGCGTGACAAATGTTTCTTCATGATGCCACCATTAATTGTTCTGTACAATATACTGGGAAGCTGGAAAAAAATATCAGAATGCGGTGGATTTGAAGAAAAAGTGCATTTGTGCGACTTTCTTACGGGCTTTGTTTGTACAGCATTCACTGTGCAGCCACAATGACGTGTCACCTGTATTCTGTTTCGGTGCGATTACGAGGATACCTCATTTATATGGTTTTATTTACATTTTAACCCCTTAACAAAAATCCAAAACTGTGTCAATTTTTTTTTTTCTAAAAATCGACATATTCTGACAGCCGTAACTTTTTTATACTTCCGTGTACGGGGGGCGTCTTTTTTACAGGGTCAGGTGTACTTTTTAGTTCCACCATTTTGAGGAATTTCTATTGCTTTGATCACTTTTTGTTAAAATTTTAATGGGAAGAAAAACAATGAAAAATTAGCGGTTTGGCACTTTTGATTTTTCTTTCCCCATTACAGCGTTTACCGTACAGGAAAAATATTTTTAGAGATTTGTAGAGCGGGCGTTTTAAGACACAGGGATATCTAACAGTATTTCAGTACTTTTATGTGTGTTCTAGGGAAAGGAGGGGTGATTTCAATTTTTATTATTTTTTATTTTATTTTTTTAAATGTTTTACAATTTTTTTAATGCAGTTATTAGACACACGAACCCCCAACCTACACCCCACCCTCACCCGATCCCTTCCCCCACCCCCAACTATTCTATTCTTTGGCAACATCAAATGTTTTTCTTCGGTAATGCTGATAAAGCACATTTGTATTTGCACTTGTACGGTATTTGTATTGGGGCTCCTATTGCAGGCTACATAGAATAGTCTGCAATACAATCCATTGGGACAGCTCCTGGCTGTCATAGCCATGGGATCCCGGACCTGGATCTAAGTCTGGGTAACAGCGATCACCGGAAAAATAGCGGGGTTAATTCCCACGATTGGTGTGGGCACTGATCATGGGCGTTAGCGCTGGGTGTCTACTGCATAAAATGTTTAGACATCCTGTATCCACCATAATAGTACGGCGGATGTTGGGAAGGGGTTAAGGAAAGATATTTTATCCACAAATTATTTATTTATTTTTTAAACAATATTCTTTAAGAATATTCCTGGAACGTTACTTTATCTTTAGCAAGGTGTCATTGAACATGTATGGCCAACTTAAAAAGAACCTTTCAGGTCCTCTACAATGTGGCATTTTATATATTGCTGCAGTGTGCTCATTTGAAAGAACTTTCAGTTTTACAGGTACTTTCAGATACCGATATCACTGTATTGTCAGGGAAGCCGACCTCACAGCTTAGTGTAAGTGAAGAATCCCCCCCTCCTCCCAGTCTTCTTCTATACAGTTGCACTGTAAAGGAAGGCGTTCCTCAACACCCAGTGAAGATGCTGATCTATCAGACAAACTTCTTTTGACAGTGTGGTCATATCTATAAAGGCACAGATACCTCTGGCACCAGAGCACATACATGTAAAACTGAACATGAGCTGAATATAAGATAAGATATAAGACAATCCTTTAATTGTCCCACCATGGTGTTACAGCAGCATAGATAATACAATAATAATACAAAGACAAACCTGCAGTAGTGACCCCTCACACCTTCTCCAATCTCTGTCGCCTGCTGTCACTACTTACCTTACTAAAATATTTAACCTCTCTCTCTCTTCTGGAAACTTCCCATCCCTTCTTCTAGCATGCTGTTATAACCCCGCTATTAAAAAAAAAACCCTCCCTGGACCCGTCCTGTGCTGCTAACTATCGACCCGTCTCTAACCTCCCCTTCATCTCTAAACTCTTGGAACGCTTAATCCGCGGCCTCTCTGCTAACTCTCTGCTTGACCCATTACAATCTGGTTTCCGCGCTCTGCATTCTACTGAAACAGCTCTCACAAAATTCTCCAATGATCTCCTAATGGCTAAATCCAATGGTGACTTCTCTCTTCTTATTCTTCTGGACCTCTCTGCAGCTTTTGACACGGTTGACTATCAACTCCTCCTCACTATGCTCCGCTCAGTCGGCCTCAACGACACTGTGCTCTCCTGGTTCTCCTCTTATCTCTCAGACCGCATTTTCAGTGTATCATTTGCAGGCTCTGTTTCCTCCCTTCTTTCCCTTGCTGTTGGGGTTCCTCAGGGCTCAGTCCTAGGCCCCCTCCTCTTTTCTCTCTACACAGCCCCCATTGGACAAACCATCGCCAGATTTGGCTTCCTGCACCATCTTTAAGCTGATGACACCCAATTATACACATCTTCCCATGACATCACCCCTGTACTCATACAGAACACCAGCAACTGTCTCTCTGCTGTCTCAAATATCATTATCTGAAACTAAATCTCTCTAAGACTGAACTACTACTGTTTCCACCATCTAACAGATCTGTCCCTGATATATCCATTGCAGTCTCAGGCCTTACTATAACTCCTAGGCATCAGGTCCACTGCCTCGGGGTCATGTTTGACGCAGACCTTTCCTTCACCCCTCATGTTGAATCACTCGCACGTTCATGTCACCTCCACCTCAAAAACATCTCCAGAATACAGAATACGCCCTTTCCTTACCAGAGATACATTAAAGACACTTATTGTCTCTCTGATTCATTCTCGCCTTGACTACTGTAACTCCTTACTAATCGGTCTTCCCCTCACTAAACTCTCCCCTCTACAATCTATTCTGAATGCAGTGGCCAGGCTCATCTATCAGGCTAGACGCTACAGCGATGCCTCTGGTCTGTGCCAGTCGCTACACTGGCGGCCTATTCATTATAGAATAATATATAAACTTATCACCCTCATCCACAAGGCTCTCCATAATGCCGCACCTCCCTACATTTCCTCCCTCATCTCTGTCTACCGCCCAACCCGTGCTCTCCGCTCACTCAATGACCTAACACTTACATCCTCTATTATCAGAACCTCCCACGCTCGTATACAAGACTTCTCCCGAGCTGCACCACTTCTCTGGAATGCTCTACCCCGGACAATCAGATTAACTCCCAATTTCTACAGTTTCAAAAGCAAACTAAAGACACATCTTTTCAGACAAGCCTATCACAATTTCTAACGTAAACCCTTAACCCTCCTCTGTCCCCGCTCCCACATTACCCCACATGATATGATGTCATCTCAGGATAACTTTATAGGTCCAAGCTCCATCCACATGTTAAAGGACACGACTAGTGACGGCTCATACAGTTTTATGTCTGTGTAATGACAGTCACCTCTATTATAAAAGTGTCTGACCTCTGCATAAGCAATGCTGCCCCTGCTACCTCTTGTGTCACCCCCTCTACCTCATAGATTGTAAGCTCTTGCGAGCAGGGCCCTCAGTCCCATTGTGTGAAATGACTTTCTTTGTAATGTATCTTTCTGTCTGTATTTGAACCCTACAAATTGTACAGCGCTGCGGAATATGTTGGCGCTATATAAATAAAATGTATTATTATTATATTATTAAAGACAAAAGCTCCACGGTACAGGCATTACAGTGACAGTAGGTACAGATAAAAAGATACAGGTAAAGAAAATAGTAGGAGGGCTATCACAACTTCAGGATCTTTCGGTTCTCTGTATGGAGTGATCTCTGCTTAGCTCGGTGTTGGCTTTGCGGTGCTATATAACATACCACATCTCCGAAGACATGAAATATCCTATTTAAGCAACTGTAACAGCCAGTATGGACTAAAAGGTATATAACTATTTCTGTAAATGACCCTTGGTAAGCTTGGTCATAAAATTTGTGTATTGCTACCGTGCTCTAGCGAAAAAAGTCAGGCATCCAGAATTTTATTATATTAGTTTATCTACTGTCATTTATATTAGTTTATCTACTGTCATTTCAGTTTTGGAGTGATAGGGAGAGCTTGTTCTGAGGGTGATAAAGTGCTTTCATAGATTTGGTTAGGCAGGAAATAACAGCTCTTTTCAAAGCTTAATACATCATGCAGCGTAGCAGCAGAGGAAGTGGGCGAGGATGTGGACGTGGATATTCCGCTGGGTATCCAGTCCACAGTCCAGATACTGGAGAGGGGCTGCCAGCATTGCCTCTCGTCAGTAGCAGCAGGGGATGTGCGCGAGGACGTGGACGTGCATACCCAGCTGTATATCCACTCCACAGTCCAGGTACTGGAGAGGGGCTGCCAGCAGTGCCCCTCGTCAGTAGCAGCAGGGGACGTGGGCAAGGATGTGGACATGGATATTCCGCTGGGTATCCAGTCCACAGTCCAGCTACTGGAGAGGGGCTGCCAGCAGTGCCCCTCGTCAGTAGCAGTAGGGGACGTGGGCAAGGACGTGGACGTGCATACCCAGCTGGGTGTCTAGTTCACAGTCCAGGCACTGGAGAGGGGCTGCCAGCAGTGTCCTTCGTCACTATGAGCAGGGGACGTGGGCTAGGATGTGGATACCCAGCTGTATATCCACTCAACAGTCCAGGTACTGGAGAGGGACTGCCAGCAGCAGCAGGGGGATATGGGTGAGGACGTGGATAACCAGCTGGGTATCCACTCCATAGTCCAGGTACTGGAGAGAAGCTGACAGCACCCAATTTACTCTTCCTCCTCATACTCCTTATCCTCCTCCTTCTCTTCCTCCTCCTCCTCCTACAACCCCAACCCCTACTTCTGAATGTGATTTTTATATATATATATATATATATATATATATATATATATATATATATACAGTCCTATGAAAAAGTTTGGGCACCCCTATTAATCTTAATCATTTTTAGTTCTAAATATTTTGGTGTTTGCAACAGCCATTTCAGTTTGATATATCTAATAACTGATGGACACAGTAATATTTCAGGATTGAAATGAGGTTTATTGTACTAACAGAAAATGCGCAATATGCATTAAACCAAAATTTGACCAGTGCAAAAGTATGGGCACCCTTATCATTTTATTGATTTGAATACTCCTAACTACTTTTTACTGACTTACTGAAGCACAAATTTGGTTTTGTAACCTCAGTGAGCTTTGAACTTCATAGCCAGATGTATCCAATCATGAGAAAAGGTATTTAAGGTGGCCAATTGCAAGTTGTTCTACTATTTGAATCTCCTCTGAAGAGTGGCATCATGGGCTACTCAAAACAACTCTCAAATGATCTGAAAACAAAGATTGTTCAACATAGTTGTTCAGCGGAAGGATACAAAAAGCTGTCTCAGAGATTTAACCTGTCAGTTTCCACTGTGAGGAACATAGTAAGGAAATGGAAGACCACAGGGACAGTTCTTGTTAAGCCCAGAAGTGGCAGGCCAAGAAAAATATCAGAAAGGCAGAGAAGAAGAATGGTGAGAACAGTCAAGGACAATCCACAGACCACCTCCAAAGAGCTGCAGCATCATCTTGCTGCAGATGGTGTCACTGTGCATCGGTCAACTATACAGCGCACTTTGCACAAATAGAAGCTGTATGGCAGAGTGATGAGAAAGAAGCCGTTTCTGCACGTACGCCACGAATAGAGTTGCCTGAGGTATGAAAAAGCACATTTGGACAAGGCAGCTTCATTTTGGAAACAAAAATTGAGTTGTTTGGTTATAAAAAAAGGCGTTATGCATGGCGTCCAAAAAGAAACAGCATTCCAAGAAAAACACACCTGAATATCATTGAACATCTGTGGGATGATTTGAAGCGGGCTGTCCATGCTCGGCGACCATCTAACTTAACTGAACTTGAATTGTTTGTCCAAAATACCTTTATCCAGGATCCAGGAACTGATTAAAAGCTACAGGAAGCGACTAGAGGCTGTTATCTTTGCAAAAGGAGGATGTACTAAATATTAATGTCACTTTTCTGTTGAGGTGCCCATACTTTTGCACCGGTCAAATTTTGTTTTAATGCATATTGCGCATTTTCTGTTAGTACAATAAACCTCATTTCAATCCTGAAATATTACTGTGTCCATCAGTTATTAGATATATCAAACTGAAATGGCTGTTGCAGATACCAAAATATTTAGAACTAAAAATGATTAAGATTAATAGGGGTGCCCAAACTTTTTCATAGGACTGTATATATATATATATATATATTTCCATTATCTCCCCCCGCCCCCAGGGGGTTGCAACTCAATTTTTTAGGGCTCCAGCCGAAGGGCCTGCAAAATAATTTTTTAGGGCTCACTCCCAAGGGGTTGAAATCTAATTTTTTAGGGCTCCCCCAAGGGCCTGAAAATTAATGTTTTAGGAGTCCCCCAAGGGCCTGAAAATTAATGCTTTAGGGCTCACCCCCAAGGGCCTGAAATCTAATTTTTTAGGGGTCACCCCAAGGGCCAAAAAAATAAAACACTGCTGCTGCATGGCTCTAGTCACCCCAAGGGCCAAAAAATGAAACACTGCTGCATGGCTCTAGTCACCAAAAGGGCATAAAACACTGCTGCTGCAAGGCTGTACTCACTCCAAGGGCCAAAAACACTGCTTTTTAAAGTATCTACTCATTCCTAGGGCCAAAAGCACTGTATTTTAAAGGCTCTACTCACTCCAAGGGCCAAAAACACTGCTTTTTAAAGTATCTACTCATTCCTAGGGCCAAAAGCACTGCTTTTTAAAGGCTCAACTCACCCAAAGAACCAACAAATCCCTGCTGGTGCAAGGCTGAACTAAGTTAAAGGGCCTAAAACTCTGCAGGTAGAAGGCTGAAGTCACCCGAAGGGCCTCAATTTCTGCTGGTAGCTCAGCTTAAGGTCCTGTAACTTAAGATGGAAGGGCTCATGTTAAGGGCCTTAAAAGTGAATTTTGGAAGGTCTTACCACATCACACACACACACACACACACACACACAGGGGCGGATCCAGGGCCGAGCGAGCCGGGCAACCGCCCGGGGCCCCGCGCTTAGTGGGGCCCCGCGGCCCGGCCCTAACAAAATGGTCCCGGTCAGCCTCGGCATAGTCGGGCATGTCCCGGAGCCCACAGAGCCTCTGGGGGCCCCCCGGCACTTGCCTGTCACGATTTCAGCTCATCGGCGTCCGTCCGCCGATGAGCTGAATACATACGCGATGCAGGAGCTGTGAGCGCAGCTCCTGCTTTAAAGCTCTGGCCCGGCTTGCGTGTATAGGCGCGATGACGTCATCACATCGCACCTACACATGCAAGCCGGGCCGCAGCTAAGCAGGAGCTGATCTCACAGCTCCTGCATCGCGTATGTGA